>NW_020955379.1:402085-438903 GCF_003031625.1 Empidonax traillii
TTTTTTTTTTTTTTTTTTTTTTTTTTTTTTTTTTTTTTTTTTTTTTTTTTGATTATTCACATGTTGTGCTGCCCTTACAATGGGGTATGACCCATGTGATGGAAATGTGCACAAGCTACATAATGCAAGGTTTAATTTCTTTACTTTTCCTGAATTGAAGTACTTTAGGTAGCCTGAGAAGTGGACAAAAATATGTTACTTGTCATTGGATATAAGGATGGAATTATGTATGGGACTGCAGTAGAGAAGCATGAAATTTCAAGGGTTTGGATTGAATCAAAAAGCAAAGAGAAGTCATCACTGTTGAACTGGCAATTTCTTAAGAGATTTTTCTTAGATTTTCTTTAGAGGAGAGTGTATTCCAGAATTTAAAAAAAAAATCAAGGCCAAATTAGGCTATAAAATATTGATATTTCCAAATAATTCCAAAGATTAAATAGCTGTCCTTGTGAGGTAGAAAATTAAGAGGTATTAAAACATTTATTTGTTTTAAAGCATTAGCAAAAATTACAGAATGCAGCAAGCTTTCTTCTGATAGCACATAATTAGTTTACAAAGGTGTGATCACTTCCAATATCGGCATTTATCAGATTTAACAATAATTTTAAATGTTATGAATCAAACTAATTTGCAAACTTACAGTTACTCTTCCAGAAATTATCTTGGGCATATTCCATGCTTATTATCAACCCTAACATGTTTTTTTTCAGTGCAAAGATAAAAATAATACTCTTTACTTCCCACGTGCTTGAACAAGCACAGTACAAAGGTGTTTTTCATGCTCCAATGGTTTTTTCTGATGCCATTTTGCACGAGTCACTCAAACACTTATATCTTAGGCCTTTGCCCTTATGTGTGTGTTCTGATATAGCACAGCCATGGCCTGCATTTTTAAAATTAACTTGGGAATAAAGTTAGAAACCTGTTAAGGATATCTGAGCTACCTAATAGGTTTTCTAAGCAACTCTCAATGGAGTATAATTTCAGTGATTATTTTAGTCTATTTTGAGAATTTTACTCTTCTCTTGCTCTGTAAAACCATAAATAAAATCACCAAATTATAAAGTCTCATCACTATTTCATCCAGTACAAAGCTGTATTTGGTTGAATAGGTTTGGGGTTTTAATGTATCCTGGAAACAAGTCCGTTTTGATCTGAATACTTCAAGAAAGATTGGAACATTAACACTGACAGCTTATTTCAGTTCAGAATACTCCCTTCCTTTAAGCTTGTACCTACTTTGAATTGTGGGATTTCAACTTTTAGGTGAATCTTGTTATTTATCAGTGTAATTTAAAGAATTTCTTTTACCTGGCATTTTCTCAATAGCTAGAAACTCACATGCTTTCCTTATGATCCTGTAATCTAAAAAGAAGGAGGATGAGATAGAACTAATTTTCGTATCAATATTTTTATGTAAAAAAGAAAAAAAGTGTGAACACAAAGTTTAAAGATAGACATTAGAGAAGTCAGAATATTCAATGCTCAGCGCCTTTTTCATGCAGCAGCAACACCAGTAGCTTTTCTACTAGCTTTTCAGCAGCACAGCTGTTCTTAACATTTTTAAGCTGGGAGCAGTATAGCAGACTTGCGTAATGACACAAGATCAGAAATGCATCCTGTACCAAACGTTTTAAGAATCTCATTAAACTGCAATTGAAGACAGAGCAGCTGCACACTAAAACAGATGTGCTTACTGTTCTCAATAGTCCTTATCTCCTCTGATGGAAAAGCTGGGATAGCAGCAACCTGTTGGGCTGTGGGAAGTGAAGACACAAAATTTCTTGATAGACTTTTTCTTCTTTTGATTATAGAGCTACAGGTACTGTGGAGATCCCTGTCAAAAATGCCCAGATCAAGACAGTACTGAGGGACATATTGATGAATGTAAAAATTTCTACCAATAATGAGTTTTTTGAAGGTCCTTGTCCCCATTAACTGCTGTGCTACATTCTGCTAATGCTCTGATTTCTGTAGCACCCACAAAAAAACCATCCCTAATATAAGATGGAAGAATATTTATATGTGGGATTCTTACTCATTAGCTTACTGCTGACAAAGTCCATGTGATGGACACAATTTGGAAGCTACAGACAAGACAATTTGCAGGACCTCAGGCAGTGTCATATGGTTTTCGTGTCCAGAATTTGTGGTGGCTGGTAGTGAGTGTAGGACCAGTTGCTGCCCAAAAGTATTTGAATTTATTTACAGCTAAGAGCTCTTAACAATAGTTTGAAGTGTTTGCCACCTGGTGGGGAGAAATATAGGAGGAAATTTCCTATCCTTTTTTGCTGAGGAAAAATTGTTACTTGTGGTGCCCTCTCCCCAATGACACATTGATCTTTCCCCTGCTGTGAAACTCCACTAGCAGATCTCATTAGTGAAGTGAAAGTTTCTTCATAGATATTCTGAATTGTGATGAAATTATCAAGCTTAAAAAATAGTCAACAACTCTAGGTGCAATCTTTCTTTAAAGTATGAATCAATATAGTGTTAAAAACTGGCACAGAATGTACTTTTTAAAATTATTTTCAACAGAACTGAAGGCTTATACAAGTGAGGCTGGCATCTTTCACTTCCATATCACTGGGTTGAATCCTCTTCAGGTTAGCAGTGAGAAGAATTCACAGTGGCAGTGTAGTGGCCTATATTGAAGGAGCTGTTAATAGTTGGGGGATGGTGGTATTAAGTGATACAGTCATTATTAACATCCTTATTGGCACTGTTTACTGAGCAGGAAAGTCAAACAGTCAGTGTAGAAAAGGAGTGAGTTACACTGACCTCTAAAGTTTATCCCTCCAAGTTGTTATTCTTCTAGATGAATTGTTCTCTTGTAATAGACATAAATAATAAGATTCTAGTTGTATAAGCTTTATCATGATAATGGAAATAAATGCACTTACTGTAAAACGCAGTGAAAGGTAGATTTATTCCTATACCTTCAATCTTTTCTATTAAACATTTTATGAAGGACATAATCCATTGTATTATGTTTACAAATACTAGGTTAAACAAAAATTATTTACAAGCAATATATTTATAGTTTCTTCATAGGCTTTCTGAAATTTGCTGACTATTAGTTATCCATTTGTATTGTGTTCTTTACATAATAACTTTGAAAGATCCTACAGAATTTCAGTGGATGTCAATTGGAGAAGAGTCTTTACTGATGTCAGCAGCAATTAAAGGCTGACCTGAATAGTCATAAAATGTTTCAGGTTCCTTTAGAATGCCTTGCCAGGGAAGTCAAGGCAGGTGAGCTCTGTGCTGCTGTTGTCTGCTTCTGTAAATGCCTGTAGTAGTGTTATCAGAAGATAACTGTCTTCCTTCCTCAAGAAAGTTTGAAATTTTCTGCCTGAAGAAGTAAATTGAGCCATTTTACTTTTTTACCAAACTCAGCTGTTTCTCTAACGGTAAGGCAAATATAATCTGCTGTGAATTACTTGCATGTGCTTAATTTTGAAGCATGCATATTTGATACAATGACACTATATTTTCTGTCTTTGGGCAATGAATCTATTCTCAATTTATCACTATGAAGGGGTTGCATGTCCATTACTACTTATATTAAATATTCTCAGATTGACACTGCATTTTATCTTGAGGTAATAGTTCCTTAATAGAGCAGAAAATACTTCTCTGGGAAGACAGAGAATTAGTTCCAAGAGTGGAAAAGAGCCTGTTGTAAAGACAGATTCTGTCAAGATTACAACCATGAAAAAAAAATTAAATAAAAGGTTTTACTCTTTCAAGGTGCCTTTTAGGTTTATGTAATCTTTGATTCACTTTCTCTCATGACTTTGTGTGTATGCATATATATATATATATTTATATATAAAAAATCTCAGCCTCCATTGCTAATAGTCATGTTAACAGCTTCGGTACTCCACTCAAATTGCAAAATAAGCAAGAAAGTTCCAAATTTAGGATTTTTTCCTGTTTTTTTTTTTGTTGTGGGTTGGGGTTTGTTTGTTTGTTTGTTTGTTTTTTAAAGCTAGAGAAGGGCTCTGTGTCAGCTGAGGTTTAGCTAGACAATTTCTTATTCTGAGTAATCTGGTATAAATTGAAACATATCTAAAACGTAGCAGGTTGTTTTCGCTGGTTTGATGGCTTTCGACAGGTTACATAATCTCTTCACTATTTTTTTCTTTAAAAAAATGAGGTTCAGATATAGCAAATTTTAATTAATCAGTACATACATCTTTAAGACCAAAACCCACAAAAGACTGCAGAAATATGAATACAACAGCTAGCAAAATAAACTTTTAGTAGTGGAATATGCCTCTACTGAAAACTTAAGCTATGCAGTGTTGGATACAAAAGTCTTCTAACACAAAACCTAAGTGTTTCAGCGGGGGTTTATGCAGGTCTACCAATGAACATTTTGGTACAGATTCAGAAGACCTACATAAATGTTCGTAATGTTTTCTTTCTTTGTGTGGGAATTTCTGAGCATCTGAACAGTAGAAAATAGGAGGCAGAGTTAGATAATGAGTAGTGTCCCTCAGGGCTCTGTATTGGGGCTGGTGCTCTTCAGTATCTTCATCAGTGGGATCCCACAGACAGTGTGATTGCACCCTCAGCAAGTTTAGAGATGACACGAAGCTGAGCAGTGCAGTTGGCACAACAGAAGGATGGAATGCCATCCAGAGGGATCTGGGCAAACTTGACAGGTAGACCCAGAAGAACCTCATAAAGTTCAGCAAGTCCAAGTGGAAGGTCTTGCACCTGCAGGTCAGGGCAATACCAGACATGAGCAGGGACTGGGAGAAGAACTGGGACAGCAGCCCTGCCGAGGAGGACTTGGTGATGCTGGTGGATGAGAGGCTGGGCATCAGCAAGCAGTGTGTGCTTGCAGCCCAGAAAACCAACCGCATCCTGAGCTGCATCAAAAGAAATGTGCCCAGCCGGTCGAGGGAGAGGATTCTCTCTGTCTGCTCTGGTGAGAGCCCACCTGGCATGCTGCATCCAGTGCTGGAGTCCTCAGCAAAAGAAGGGCATGCACCTATTACAGCAGGTTCAGAGAAGGGCAGCAAAGATGATCAGAAGGCTAAAACACCTCTCCCATGAAGACAGGCTGATAGAGTTTGTGTTGTTCAGCCTGGAGAAGAATTTGTGGAGCTTTTCAGTCCATAAAGGGAACTTATAAAAGAAGGGAGAGTGGGCAGATAGTGATAAAACAAGGAGGAACAGCTTTAAACTGAAGGAGGGGAGACTTAGATTAGACATTATGAAGAAATTCTTCACTGTGAGGATGGAGAGGCACTGGAAGAGGTTGTCCAGATAAGTTGTGGATGCCCCATGGCAGGGAGTTTGGAACTAGATGATCTTTAGGGTCACTTCTGACCCAAACTATTCTATGATTCTATGCTATAGGTCACCTCTATCTGTACCGTTTGACCTAACCCTCCATGGAAGAATCACAGGTTGTGATATAGAGAGGCTTCTTATTTCAATATTTGAAATGTATTCCCTAAAGAAATAGGAAAATTTTGCAGATGGAGAGAATATAATTTTTTTCATATACTTTGAAGTAGCTGGCCCTAGATGCTCTTTAGGAAGTGTCTTATTTTTTGATACACTGAACTCTAGCCTAGGAGTTAAGAACCCTGATAAATTATTGCAAGTTTACAGTACTGGAATCAGAAATTTTCCCTCTGGGATCAAAATCTAAGTATCACATTTATGGATTTGGGTGTGGCAGAATTGTCAGTGACTAACCCTTTGAACTACATTCAGTCTCAAAGCTGAAAGGACACAGTCCTTAAGGAGTGAATTTATTGCTATGTGTGAAGAAAATATATAGATTGAAGTGTTTAATCAGGTTTTAGTTAATATTTTTAATTTATGGCAAGCAACCTTACTAAAATATGTTGAAAAAATGCTTAGGAATAGATAATGTGTCTGTAGATCTCAATCTCTAAAAACAAAAAAACCAACTTTGGAAGCTTCATTTTGGCTAGCATATTTGATACATTAAGAAATAAATTGCTGGAGTCTCTGAAAAGATAATTTTCATATAGCAAGCAAACCAGAGGAATTTCCTGACATTCTCCTCTTTTAAGAAATTGAAAAATTCAGTAGGGAAAAAAATTACGGAAACTCAGTTGAAATATACTTAATGTCTCGATAAAAAGATACAGTAAAGTATTACTCTGGAGATATAATTATGTCCTTTGTGACAGTTTATCTGTATTTCTGCTCTTATATCTAATTTTGAAGAATAAAGTAGTCTGTACTGGCCCCCTTCTTGGGGGAAGCTCCTCTTCCATACTAGTTGCGCAGCAGGAATTAGGGAGTGAAGTTAGGGCAGAAAATAAAACTGAGCTGAACCATGACTTTTCTAGTGAAAGTGAATGTTACAATCCCCTGCACAGGGCAGGTTAGGGTATTGGAAAAACTCAGTGATCCTGCATTAAAATACTATTAGCTGTTCTGATATGTTCAGTGTCTCCCCTTCTTCCTCAAGGAATTGCAGTAACTGAGTAATGCTTTCCAGTATCTGACAACTATTAGTCAGGACCTCACTAGGCTGCATTTTAGAGCATGAGAAATGGAACTGGACAGAATTAACTCTAATGCAGTTAAAAATGGTTGTGTTTTTTTTTAAATATTAAATTTACAACTTCCTTGTAGGATCATTTCATGAGGTCTCTGAACTGGCATCATTGCTGATATTGAGACAAATTTGGTCTCTAATCCTGTGAACAGCTTAATGACTCTCATGCATAAAGTTGGTTTGTGCACATGTGTTGGAAAGCCTTCAGCCCTGGCTGATTGCCGTGTTCATTCATTCTGGATATAATTAAACTGACTCATCAACATTTCCTGATTATGGATGCTGTGTAGCCTGGTACTTCATATCTCTTCTTCAAATTAGGCTTTTGAACTGAAGTCCTAGCACCAACCTCTAAAGCAAAATAAAGAAGGGATTTTTTAACCATTTCAGTTCAGAGCTAACAAAATATTCACCAGAAGAGGTTCACCTGGAACTTCCATGTTTTGGCCAACAAGATGGAGATATGTTATTACCTAATGTCACAGGGAAGTAAAAGAAATTAACTTAGTTCCTTGCAGAATATCAATACTGATGCAAAGAATGTTACTGTTAATTATTGCAATATACACACATATATTATGTTACTATAAACTTGCCTAGTTCTGAAAGTTTTTAAATATGTATAGCTTATAAACACAATTTAGGTAATAACATGCACCTTTTTTCCATAAATACAACTCCCGTTCATCCACACTGGACCTTTTGATGAATTTTAATCATCGTGGTCTTGCTTATTTATACTGACATTTACTTTAAAAATTTCTTCAGTACTGTGAGTTGAATTATAAAAATTACAGTAGTAATTTTCAATAGAATTGAAATGGATTTTCCAGAGATCAGCGTTTGTGTTAAATTATTAATAATTTTTATTAATAATGGAAAAAATTAGTTCTAATGTTGCAGTGCTGCAGAAAATAGTATAATGGTTAACTACTGCAATCCAATGCAATATATTGATAAAAAAAATAGTAAATTTTCTGGTTAATGGCTATACCTGCATAATCTCATGTAAAAATGAAGAAAAAATATTTACTTCTTGACCCTTTCAGCTTCAAGATTCCTGCGTAAATACAAATTGTAGCTAGTCAGGGAAAACATTTGGGGGGTTTCTGAGTTCTAAATTGATCAGGAGTTTGCTTAGAAGAATGTGATTGTTATTCTTAGTTTTAGATATGGTTAAGCTCAAAGCTGTTTATGCAAACATAAAATTCTCATTTCCAGAAGACTGACGTTTGTGGTATTCATTTGCTGAAATTAAACTGCATTTGTTATTCCTGTGAAGCAGAACATAAACTTATGACCTCTGATGCATGGCCCTTGAGATTCATGGAACCTGTCATATAAGCTAAGCTTCAATGCAGTGTTTCTATTGTTCCTCAAGACAGAAGGAGATGTAACCTGCAGGAAGACATGATGAGCTGCATAAATGTCCCAATTTTGAGGAAAGATGAATTAAAATTAAAGGCATTATTTTTCTCCTTGGAAAATAGTAACCTTATACGGGCAAAGAAGCAAAAGGGATAATTGAGGACAGTAGAAGTTTCCTGAGACTGGAGGTACATTCATGGTCATGCGTGCTCTTGCATAACTGATGTCTTCTCAGAAAGTATGGGATAAATTATTTCTATTCCATGTTCTTCAAGAGTGGAAAGTTTCTTTCTACCACAGCTCATTCACCATTTAACTCCTGCTCTCTTTGCATGTCAGAAATGTTGCTTCTGTTTCCTTCTAAATCACCTATTGTGTGCCCCACAGTTTATTGCCAACATTAGTGGGTATGAGATGGACTTGCATCTTTGCAAGGTCATGCCTGTGGTAGTTTGGTTTCATGATAATATTCCAAACAATTCCATGAGAAGCTACAGTAGACAACTTAGATGCTGATTCAAACAAATTACCTGTTGTTGAGTGTTACTTAGTAGGAGTGTTTATGAGGTGTAATAAATTTGTAGCAGGCTGAAAGGGAAAAAACACAGGGGATATCAACAGAAAGTGTAGGAGACTATTTTGCAGGCTGGAAAGGAAATGACTCGGGATGCTTTGAAGAAAGTGAACTGTATAAATGAGGAAATGCTCAGGTGCAACTAGAGTGAAGTTCTGCCAAATGTTTTTTCGCTGTAGCTATTTTTTTCTATGTATACCTTTCTATGGGTATTCCATAGTCTAGAAACATCACAGAGGATATAAAATCTCCCACACAAGATGTTTTTGGACTTAAACTAGTGTTAGTTCTATTAATTGAAATGAATACTTGGAATTTTTTTCAAATACTTTTATTCTTTTTCCAAACTGCTAACGTGTTTTCCTTCTTGGGAAACATCCTCAAGCAAGATAAGGGAATTTCAAGGCACTAATCTATAGAACTAGTTTTAGCTGGAAGTGGAATATGTGGCTGATTCCTGCACCCAGTCCAAGATTTTGAGGGTTTTTTGGATCTCTCAAACTATACTTCAGATTGCAGAACCAGACCGGAGATTGAAATTTTCATCTTCTGTGTTAGTTGGCTTAAAATTTTACCAAGTGAAAGATAAGGTAATAAAAACATGCTAAAGAGACTTTGTCATGTGTTAATGATAAATTGCTGCTTTGTATTTAACATGACTTAACCTGGATATTTCAGTTCTCTATTTAGGTGCTGGGTTCCTGGGTTTAATTTACAGAATTTAGGTACTGGGTTCCTGTATGTCAGGTGAACATCTAGAGAGTAATAGAAAAGATTTTCTGACATCAAGAGGAAAAAAAGCAGTCTTTAGAAAAGGATAACTAGTAGACACAATACTGCTTCTGATATCCTTCAAATTTTCCCCAGCAGTTACTTCAAGTGACCTATTTGTCATGGAATTTTAGCTGAACTAGCTATTCTTCAAATCTTAAAAAAATAAGTAGATAAAAATTAATTGTGTGTTATCACCCCAGTAACTCTTATTTTGATTACCAAAACACCAAATACTTGGACAGCAGGTGTGATGTCTCTGTTTCACCTGATTGAAAAGACACAGTTCTTAAAATACCTGATTAATTCTATAGGCAGTCAAATTTCTGCTTTGACGTCCACAGCAGTCTGTATTTCAGCAAGGTGAAGGTAGATATGTTCCAGCTCAGCCTCTCTGGGATTCTTTCATGAATCATCTCTGCTTTCCTTAATACAATTCCTTTCTTCTTCCTCAGAGTAGGTCCAGCATATCATTAAATAAATGAGCTTCTCAGAAACAGCTAGCCAAGTGTTTTCCTTGAAATGAATAATTGGAAGAAGAGAATATAGTGGAAATGCTCTTCAAGAGCATTTCAAGAGAAAAAATGGTGTTTATGGCAGCCTAACCAGCTAGAATCACAGGAGAGCAGAAGATTCATGTTTGGAAGGGACCTCTGGAGGTCACTCGTCCAGCTCCTACTCAAGTAGGGTAATACAAAACCAATTTCCCAGGATCATGTCCAGATGGGCCAGCTGTAATTAATACCACACACACAGGGGAGCTGGATGTTTGGGGTTGACTGCTTAACATGTCTGGATTCTTGCTGGCAATACAGCTCCTGCACATAATTGTTTTGGACCTCTACGTAGTGTCAGATATCCCCCTTAAAAATAACTATTATTTTCACTTGATTTCTAATTTAAATGGTCAGCATAAGCTGGTCTCATTGGTCACATTACCTCCACTCCAACAGCTCTGGCTCTCTCCATGTCCAAAGCCAATTAACTGTTGTTATCTAAAAGTTACACAAATATAAACTAAGTTTGTTTGAACTGCCGTATTTCCTTTCTGTGCATATCTAAGCCCTCAGAGGTAAGGCAGAAGTAGTCCAGAGGTTTTGGATTCTCTGTTCTTGGTTATCTCAGGAAATAAAAGAATCATCTAAAGATGTGCTAATCTAAAGATGAGCAGATGAAATCTACATCCCACTTATCTGAGTAGTGCTTTTGGATGGGTTTTACTCCAAAATAAACAACTGAAAAGCTCAGATAGAAATTCACTGGAAAAATGTCCTTTTTTCAACCGGATGTTGCTATGGATGACCTTCCCCATGTAAAAACATTTAAAATTCAAATTTTGTAGATTAAATGGCAAGGACCAAATCATCCCTAAAGAAAGAATACGGAGTAATTTTCAACACCAATGTACTTAATGACAGTATCATTTCTATCACCTTACAGTTGTGTAATAAAAAGTGAGTTCATATTTGAGTAATAAAGAAGTATCTATACTTTACTGTTAAGTAACATTGAATTTTATCCAAAAAAAACATTGTTTCAAGTGCTAGTGGGAAAAAACTGAATCAGGGAAGCTAATTATACCAAGAATTCAAGTGATTCCTTTCAGTCAGCTTTTCCAGTTTAAAGCATATTTTCTAAGTTTTCACATTTTTTAACCTCTTAATTGTAGACAAACTTTGTCATCACAATACTGTTGCAGGATTTTTTTAAAAAATTATTCATTTTTAATAGAATTAAACAACGTTTGTATTTTGTATTTGTATTATACAACATGTATAATGTGAACATGATAAAAATAAGTATTTGTTTTTAAGTCCTTTCAGAGAAAGATGGGAGATATGGAATTAGGCCTTTCTCATAGAGTAAGCTTTGATTGTTTTGCAGCTGATTGTTTTGGGTTCAGAGAGCAGTTCGGGCCAGAAAGAAGCTTTAAAGATCATCTTCAAAGATCATCTAATCCTTCTGCCATGGACAGGAACAACTTTCATTACATGAGGTTGCTCAAAGCCCTATCCAACCAAATCTTGAATGTTTTCAGGGATGAGGCATCCGCACCTGTTTTGGGAAGCTTGTTCCCAGTGTCTCATCATCCTTATCATAAAAAATTTCTTCTCTATATCCAATATAAATTTACCTTCTTACTTTAAAACCATTGCTCCTTGTCCTTTCAGACTTTTTACCTGCCCTGGTAAAAAATCTCTAGTTTTCTTTTAAGTCACTTTTATGTATTGAAAGGCCGTAATAAGGTCTCCCTGGAGTCTGGTCTTCTCCAGGCTGAACAACTCCAGCTTTCACAGCTTGCCTTCAGAGGAGAGTCATCTAAGCCCTCTGATCATCTTCATGGCCCTCCTCTAGGCATGTTCCAACAGGTTCATGTCTTCACAGTACTGAGGACCCCAGACTTTGACAAAGTACTCTAGAATCTCATGGGAGCAGAGCAGAGGGGTAGAATCACCTCCCTTGCCCTGTTGACCACACTCCTTTTATACAGACCACCATAAAACTGGCTTTCTGGGCTGCAAGCAGATATGGCCACCTCATTTCCACCATTTTGTCTACTGCTATCTCGAAGTCCTTCTCCAGAAAGCTGCTGGAAATTCACCAGTTCATTCAGTCTGCATTGATATCACGCATTGCCTTGACCCAGGTGCAGGACCTCAAGCATATCATGTCTTAATACTGTATTCCGTAAGGAAAGAAGTGATTCTCCATTTGTTTCTATATTTATCCTGTTTCTATCATTTTATCCTGAAAGAACATTGGGAATTTATCACAATTCCAGATATGGACCTCTCATAAAAGCAATTGACCTTTAATTCACTTTGTTCGATTTCTCTCAGGACATAATTTTTAATACCTGTCATTAAAAAATACAGTAAAATACAAATACTATTAAATTAAATACTTGAGCATATCAGTCATGTAAGAAAGAACTGAGATCAGTGTCTTTAAAATGAAATCTACTGATGTAAAGAAGCACCCAGCCTAAAGCATTTCAACTGGCAACTGAGTTCCTAAATGCCGATAGGTGTAAATCACCTTAATTCAGAATATACTTTTTCTTAATCAAGATAACTTTGAACGTTATGGAGCATTTTTTATTGTCTGAATTGTCATTTGTGTTAGGAATCAGAATACTTTCAAAGACAAACTTCTTAACATAAACTACTCTTCTTCATTACCAAATGTCAGTAGTCACACTATATTACGTTTTTGTTCTCCAGATTAAACTTTCTGGCAAAACAAGGAGGTTTCACATAAGAAATATGTATTTGTCAGATTGCCATAGAAAGTGTTTCCTGTTTTATGTATAGCAATCTGAGCCTTTTTTAATGTGCAGATATTTTTGAAAACCTAGCTAAGGATTAATAAACTGCACTTAACAAAATTTTGTATGTTGAAGTGAGTTGGAATTTGATGGATGAGGGCTTTTAATCTGAAATAATAGTAAACAGATATGTTAATGAAACAGTTTTTTTTTTTCTGTATGGTGGTGAAGTACATGTCTTGCAAAATGAAGTCCAATTCCCTGTCCAGAAACACTGCTCAAGTCAAAAGGGATGTGATTCATAGGCAGATGAGAAAACTCTCCTTTTCTGTCTTACCACAAAATGTATCTGTGCTTGTTACAGCTTTGTAGTTACAGCTGTCCCAAGAGCTGGGGAGTGGATAACTGAGCTGTATGATTCAGTCTCTCCCTTCAGTCCTGCTGCGCTGAGCACAGAGGGGAACTTTCCACCCTAATTCATCTTCTGTATTGGCAGGTTTCTCACGTAATAAACTGTCCCCAACCACTCTGTGGTTTGGTTGTTTTATTGGGTTTTTTTTACCCTTGTCTTTTTCTCTCCTTCATGTTTTTGCAGAGTAGTCCCAAGTTCTTAGTTCCCTTTCTTTCTTGTTTGGCTCTGGCAGGTGAGAAGCCAGGGACGGAGCAAGATGAAGTTAAGCTGCAGAACGCCAGCAAGCAGATTGTGCAGACTGCTATCCTCCGAGCAGTGCAGCAAGTTTCCCAGGAGAGCCAGCAAAAGGAGAAGCGAGCAAACAGTACAAGCCTCCAGCTCGAAAGAGGAAAACTAACCAAGAAACATGAAAAGAAGTAAAGGAGCAGATTGGGTTTTTCAGTCCTCCAGTCTGCAGTTTTCAGCCTTCTCTTTAGTATCAGCTGTATTGCTAGTGCAATGCTACTGTTGTAAAGCAAACCAAAGTATTATCACACCTAGACATAGGGTAAAACTGCAATAGTCCTCAGCTGAGAAATATTAAGTGCATTAGATGAATAACTTCATATTTATGCAGTGCCTCTTAACAGAAAAAATAACCATAGTTATAAAAGTAGTTTCAAGCACAAACTCTTACAGTATGAACTTATTCTCAAAAGCTTGTTGTCAGTTCACTTTCATGTTAAGTTCTGTGTGCAACAATTATGTCAGTTCAGCTGGATGGACTCTACTCTGAGTGACTGGGTTCACTGAAGTTGTCTTCGCCGAAGAAATAGTTTACTGTCAAGGATAGCAGAATGATTTCAGACTCCCTTGAAGCCCGGGTTTGTACTTTGCTTTGATAAGACATGAGCTATATGAAATGGCAGTATAAAGTGGATTTGGTAAGTTCTGTGAACCAATTTTTTTTTTCATCTTGGAAAAAAAAAGAGCAATCCAGTAAGACTGCAGTAACTGTGATCTATTACTCTGATCATACACCTATGATCTCTGTCTTTTTTTAAAGAAGTTAAAATAAGTACTGAAGTTTTACTCTACTTATTTGAAACACTTCTATACTTCTGCATAAAAATCACTTGTGCCTCAACTAGTCCTTTTAATTTTCTTGATACTGAAAGAAGAGAAACTGATGCAATGATAAGGAGTTTGCCAATGTATTCTTCAGTTTCTCAGCTTTGCTGGGGCTTTATTTACAAGACTGGAGTGTCTTAAAAAAAGGGGTTGAATTTATTAGTATCTTGAAGGATGAAAATATACTGTGTCTGAATTCTGTCATGGTAGATATTTCTCACCTGCTATGCGTAAAGTGACTTCACATATTTGCAATAGTAACATAGATTCACCTTAAATAGCACTGCATTAAGCTGGTAATACAGAGCTTACCCTTTTAAGTGCTCTATGTAGCTGAAGCAATCCATGATGTTTCAGAAAATACAAATTAAATAAATGTCCCCTTCACTTTTATGCTCCCTTTCGGTAATGATGATTGTGCTATTACAAGTCTGAAATGAATAACTGTATATTTAATTCTAGAAATGGCTTGTAGCTCTGCTTCGGCTGAATTCCTGTAGTAATACACCTAGAAATATAGAGAAGCAGATGCTCTGCAAAACTGTGAACTGCTTTTCTACTCAGCTAAGTGATTCTCGAAGAGACTGTGGGTTAAGCAATTGGCTATTACTTACTGTGTCCTGTTGCTTGTGTTAAACAATTTTGGATTCATCATGGCCAGAGGCTTAGCCATAAATAACCACATACTGTAAAATTAAGTTTTTTAATTGGCCTGGTTTCTCTCTTTTTTTTTTTTTTTTTTTAACTTAACAGTACCAACTCATACAAGATAATAATTTAGCTGAATCTTCTTTCACTTAAAAATTAAAAGATTTCAATATAATTAAATTTTTTTCAAATCATCCAATAATGAAAACTGACTTGGATTACAAGTACACAGGTGGTTCAGTTCTATAGACACTGGGTGAATGTTTGTAGCCAAGCAAACTTTGAAAGGTTAAAGTGATTGGGTCTTGGGAAGTAACTCTTTTCTAAGTACTCTTTGCATCTTTGCTTTCTGAGAGCCTAAGAAAACTGATCATGAGTAAAGGTTTAATACTGAGTCTGACAAGCAGGCAAGTCCAGTGGGTGAGAGAGAGCAAACCTTTTGGAGAGACTCTGTGGTGCAAAATGGTGTTTAACATGGACTCACCTACAATGCTGCAGGAAGGAGAGATATCAAACATATCAACTTCTTTGAAATTACTCTACTCCTTAATGTTTTTTGTCACTATAAATTTGAAATATGTTTGTGTTGGGTTTTTTTTTTTTGTTCCTGGTAATTATGTTAATAATCTTCATGTAATTTTAAAACTTGTTTGTATGTAAACTTTTTTTTAATTAATCATTTTAGAGAAAGAATAATTTCAAAAGCCAATGAGTCCAGGCTTTTGATACTACTTTATATCACCCTATTCCACTCCTGCTCCCACTCCTCCCACTATACTGTTATACAATATCCCTTTACTGTCCTAGTCCTTTTTGACACACTATTACTCAACCATTTAACAGTCATGTCCACCACTACCAGAATGCCAACGCCGTCAGAAGTCCAACATCTTGGAAAACTAAAAATGGTAGGAAGCCTAGCAAAGCCTTGAGGAAGTTTTCTGTGGTTTCCTACTGAGGACAAACAAATACTGCACCTTAAACAGTGTAGTTTTCCCTGAGAGCCAAATGTTGTGTCTCCACTCTAAAGTAATACACCCCTAAGTTACAGGACGCCTTTAGTATTTCCTACTGACAACCAATGTTCTGCACACCACTTGCATCCAGGATATGCACCTGAGGTTTGTACCACGTGTGAGAAAACTGCACAGAAGTAAGCTTCGCCCTTGGTTCATTATATGCTTACTACATGATGAAAGTGGGTATTCTTTGGTATTATCTTCACTGACAGGTTATATTTTCTGGAGAAAATACAGATTTTAGAAATTATTACCAATGCCATGTAGGTCTTTCTACAAATAAAAAAGAACTCCTAAAGAAACTCTTAGTACCTTACATGACTCTAGTTTTTCCTGTCAGAAGAGGGGAAGCAATTTTCAGATTCACTAGACAATCTCATGGGGCAAACTGTTCTCATGAGATTTGCAGTAATGAATGCGTTATTCAGCACAATAATTCATATCTTAGAAGTAAGAGACAATCAAAATGGTATCTATAGGTATTTAAAACAAACTCACCACATTTTAGCACTTATAGTGGTAAGTAGAAGGTTGCACAACTATGTGAAATTGTATTTACCACAACTCCAAAATAACAGAAGAATTGTGTTTCTGTGGCTATCCTGCACTATATTTGCTATGTTTTCATTCAGTTTGATTATCACAATTATATTACCTTACTTGTGCTATTCTTTGTAAGGTTAATCAAGCAGCAATGCTGAAATGGAAATTCACGTGGCCACAGCAGAATGTTGTAAGAGATTTCTAAATGCCATTGTACATCAAGTTTTTTGGTTCCATGTGGTTATACTGGAAATCCCTGCTCTAAAATAAATAAAACCAACAACTGTGACTTGGAAACAGCCATATTAATTTTATCATTTCAGAAAAATAAAAGCATTTTGTCATAATATTTAAGAGTTGAAAATTCTTGGATATTTATTCAATAGCAAACAAACACTAAAAATCTTACTGTCTCTATGTTGTGTCTGATTATTTTGGTTTTTTGGTGACATTTTTTAAATGTCTCAGCATGTAGTCTGTCTACACTGGTAAGTATATAAAATTGATATGTAACTATTCTCAATGTAACTATCATGAAATATGATGCAGTTGTTCTTTAAATGGGTACTAATGTCAAATGCAGGCATTAATGTGTCATTACTGAAGGCTTTTCTAAAAGAAGTTTAATTTTGAGTAGGGGAAAAGATAAGAGAAAGTAGAATAAATTCTTGAATTATGTGGGATTCACCCTAAGTCTCTTGGTTATCCACTCAGGTCTGAAAAGAAAGTAAATTAATGAAAACCTGATTTTTGACATAACCTGATTTCTCTCAGTGGGTTTCTGCAACACAGGGATCAAGTTGTTAAAAGAGCTGTGGGAGTGAGGAGGAAAACTCGAGTTGTTGGTAAATATCTTCTTCACCTGATACTCAGGAAGGAGTGAGTAGCAGTACTGATGGAGCCTGGTTTCTAATGGATGGGGTTTCTCATCATAGGCTTTTGGTGCCTCATGATAAGCTCTGGCAGAATCTTCTTCACTATTTTGGGTTTTCCAGAACAAAGGGGGTCTCTGAGGCCTAATAGTTTTCAATTTGTGTGTCTCCTGCTGTGTCAAAAGAAGTAGAAATAAGGTCTCTATTCTCTACTTCCAGAGCTTCATTCACAAAACCTGGTGGATACACATGGGATTTTGTTTCTAAAGACCACTGTGCCTTCCCTGGATTTAGTCAACTTGCCCAGCAATTACTTTAATCCTTAAAACTGAATGCATGAGTGCACATACTAGCATATTAGTGTTTGAGTGCTCCAGGGAACATCAAGAAATAGATACGTATTTTAAATCTATTTGCTTCTAAGCTGTTCTTGTCTGCCAAGCAGATTTTTTTTTTTGTTTAATTAACATAAGCAGCTTTTCTTTTCTAATAACTTTTCCTCCAGTGACTTGCTACTTGGATTTTGTTATATGAGATTGCTAGTTTTAACACTAAAACAACAATAGTTCATGTTTAGCGTGGGTTTGATTAGAACACCTCTGGTGTTACACGTTACCTTGTGGTGTGGCTTTTGTCTTTCTGTTTACTAAAGGTGAGTAACAACAATAAATGATGTTCTAAAGGCAAGGAAGTTTGTTGGGGAGGGGAGGACTCTAGTTGCGGTGGGGGTTTTGTGAGGGTTTTTTTCCCTCAGTTGCCTCTAGCAGGAGGCCAGAGGCCACGTGGGGCAAATCATCATGAATCATTGACACACGCTATGACAGTAGCTCAATGTAGAACTTGTACAGAAAGAGAGAAAATTAACTCTTATGAAAGATGGAAACTGAACCCAGCTATTCAAAGCTGAACTGAGCTGATTCTAAAGTGTTACAGTAAGGCACTCCTGGTAGCTTTAAGGAAAATATTCCATGAGTGCTTTGAGAGTTGAACCCCATTTAGAAATACCAGATAGTGAAGACTGTAATTGCTTGCTTTGTTATATGAGGTGGAAAATGAGCACTACTGTATTGTTCTGAAGACTTAAGTGCTACCTTCTTTTGTCTATGGAAAAGTTTGAATTGTGTCTTTTGACACAGTAACGCATTTGCCCCTGCCCTATGGAGCAAATAGCTGCTCTTCTCTGTGCACATGCATCCCAGAAGGTTTATACCCTGTGTCCAGTTGCTATAGTAGATACCCTTGCCCTGTATTCACTTAGTAAACATAGCTCCTACTGATGATGTTCCCCCTCATTTCTTTCCCATGAAGCAGCTCATTCTAAAAATCCTCAGCTACAAGATGAAATATGAAAGCCATCTGCTTCCTAATGGAGAGAGTGAATATAATAAATCTTCTTTACCTCATTGGTGGGATATTGACCCTTTCCCACAGAAGTATTTATTTCCAAGGAAGACAACTCTGTTAGCCAGTGCTTCCCTGCTATGTCTTGCTGAGGGATTACCCATAAAGCAGTGATCTTCAGTATTTCCTTCCAAGACAAAACCTGCTCCTGGGACACAGTTTGTCCTGACTTGTCACAGTTTTTAGCTCCAGCTGACTTCTGCTGGCCACATACCTGATTTGTATTTTACCCACTATAGTAGAACAGGAGACTTTCAGGTCTGACATCTACATTGCTGAGGATCTTGGTACTCCACCAGCTGAAGAAGTTTATATGTGTGCAGTCCAGTAACCTTAAGTAAAACTTTTTGTCAGATCTTATATTTCCTCCCATCATATTTCCTGGAATTATAGGTACTTTTCTACAACCCCTTTGTTTTACTGAGCATTAGACTTGCTAAATCTAAAAGCAGGAACAAGGAGTCTTGTTGTCCTCCTCTATTTAGGTCACTGAAACCTGTAGGGAGTGACAGAGCTGCACTGGTTGCGTAAATTACACTCTCAGTGATTGCTTTTGTGGCTCTTCTCCTGACCTTGTATTTCTTTATTTTCATGTATTCATGTTTTTGTTTCCAGACAGGAGCTCCACAAAACAGATATCTGAGATACCAGAAGTGCAAAGACACAGTGTGTCCTTGCATCATCCTTAAGTTTATTGTTTTTCGTATTCAAGGAATGATTGGATGTGGCACTTAATGCCATGGTCTAGTTAACAAGGTGATGATCAGTCAAAGCTTGGACTTGATGATCTCAGAGGTCTTTTCCAACACATTTCATTCTGTGAAATCAGTCCCATGGCATGCATTCTTCTGGTAATTAGCTGAAAGGACACAGGGCTTGAAATCTCTTTTTTTCCGCAGCATTTGAGACATTCAGATGCCATGAAGTCAAGAGCTTCTTTGAGTTCAGGAGATATGTAAACTCTTCCTTCTGTTTGCTAAATGTGTCTTCAAAGATCAGTCCCGAGTCAGGTGACAGCTTGCTCATCGCTGAGCTTAGAGGAGATGGGTGAATAAGAAAGCAGTATGTTCAGAGCCAGGCTCTGGGGAACTTCGCAGAAGGCACTGGGATTTTAACTGATCAGAAGTATTCCTCCTTATGTGAGATTGTGTTGCTGTTTTGTTTGTTTAATAATTAAAAAACACAACCCCCCAAAACAAACACATAACCCCCTAAACCAAACAAACAACCTCCCCAAACAAACAAACAAACAACCCAAAGCAAAACAAAATAAAAAAAGATCTTGAGTGCCCATGTTCACTATCAGGCAGGAAAGCAAACTCGGTACTCTAGGAAGCAAGCTGAAAATTCAAGACCACTCTTCAGGGGATCTTACCTAGAAAAAACATTTTTGTCCAGGCCAAAGGAGTACATCTGCTTCAGTAACTTGACTTACACCTTCAGTTTCTTCTCCTCTTCCTTATAATGCAAGGAAATATTGAAGTCTGCAAAGTGAAGTTAACTCCCACTGTTTGGGTTTTTTTTAGGGTTTGTCTGTGCTTTTTTTTTCTTTCTCCAATTAGCCTATACTAGTTTTTTTCCAAGGTCACTTTTTTCCTTGTTTTGAAAATTGATTTATAAAAAGAATTGCATCAATCCTGCAGTCTATATTTTATTGTCTATGTTCCAGTATATCTGAAGCAACATGTTTTTTCTTAATTAAGGTAAACCCCCCTGTTACTGCATTTTTTTTCTTTCATGTTTTTCCCTGTACCTACATTGTGTGTAGAATTGTAGAAACTACTGCCACATAAGAATTCTGAAGCTGCAAAAACTGCTGTTCATAATATATACTAAAACCTTAGTTCCTTGAAAAATCACTTACTCTTGGAAATCAGATTATATAACTCCATCTGCCCTGGTTAGAATTAGGTTAACATCTATTTTCCCTGCTGGCTGTCTAGAAGGCTTTTTCTTCCTTTCTTTTTTTTTTTTTTTTTCGCTTTCAAATATCTACATCTTAGGCTATCAGTTTATTTATAAAGTTAAACATCCAACTAGAGAGCACAGTGAGACACTGAGAATTAGGCTCCTAGCTTAGGTAAGGGGACTGCACACAAAGCTGATGACAAATAAGCGCAGGATCTGCGTGACCTGCGATTTTGAGGTAAAATAATAAACAGCCCACAACAGATTATGATGTCCGGATACTAGCAGCTTTCAGAGTGCAGATGGTGATGCTGTCAGAAAATATCAGCCTTCGGTCTCTAAACGTCTGTCACATTTCATTAGGGCACACAGATGACTGTTTCCTCCACTGCTGAGGCTTGAAAGCAGAAAACAAATGAGTTTTGCTGGTAATGGCCCCGTTCCTTATTATTTTGTGATCCCTTCATTTCTCCCAAGCACCCATATCTACAGAAGCAAAAAAATGCTTCCACATAGGAATTTTCATGTTGTTGGTGACAACAAATGTGTTGTCACTCAGGGAGATGCCAAATGCTCTGCAAAAGGGCAAAGAAACCCAATTTCTTCTCGATATGCCTCTCTAGAGGAACAATACATCAGCCTGAGGCTTCAGTGTATATTTTTAGACACTTAAAGGAGACAGGCAGCTCTTCTTTTTTTGTGACTATCACTTTGAGTACTAGACATTTTGCCTCCACCTTGGACTAAGACTCCAGCAGTGCAGATACATGGAGAGCAACAGGTGGTATAAAGGGACATGATGAAGCCACAGTTTTGCCCTAGCAGCACAAGAGTACAGCTAAAAGACCTGCTCCCTCCCCAGTCTTTCTGGCATGCAGTAATGGAGCAACATCTTAAGCGATGGGGTTGAGGGACCCTGGCCCCTTCTGTTACATGATCTTCCTTATCAAAGCACAGGAGGACATTGTCAGACCAGAAGGAATGGAGAAAGGAACAGGAAAGAGGGCCATATACAGACACTGATGACCCTTGAAAATATCAGTCCAAACTCTGAGGGGACACTTGATTTACAGTGCTGTTCTGAGGAAGCAATTTTCCTACAGATTTTTCCTATAAATAAATATTTACTCCTTTATAGCAGAAATTGTGGCATATTTTGGGTGAGATGAAGCAGTAGTCTCTTTTGAGAAAATAAATTACTTGCCAACAGAAACTTGCCCAGACCATAAGAGATTCTCACTGCTCAGTCTTTCTTGCCTGCTTTATGTGAGCTTTATGCGAGCTTTATGCATGGAAAAAAGACCCCATAAACACAGTAATTTTGCTGTGAACACTCTGTGATAGGTGAAATCTACTGCCTGTACATGACAGCAGAAAAGCCTGTGATATTATTTCACACAAACCCAAAACTGAACGTATCTGTCTGACTGCCAGCATTGTTTTCATAGTCAGCTCCATCCCAAAGGTCTTGCACACTACTCCTGGCTGTTTCTGGTTTGCTAACTAGTTTTTTGTTTGTATATATGGGAGAGACAGACAGGTTTGTGGCAGTCTTTGCCTTTTTCAGTAGTTTTTCTGATAAGCAGGAATCATTAACTTACCTCAAAACAAAGAAAACTTTTTCTGGCTGCAGCTGGAAGAAATCAAGGGGTGAGAGAGCAGCTGCACTTTTGTGCTCATGTTTGGTACAAGGGTAGGTTCAGAAATCATTAGTAACTTCAGAAAACAAAGATTTCTAAGGATGTTTTCTGCAACATATCAGAGCAGAGGTGGCTGATAAATATTTAGTAGGCTTTACTTTTGACAGGCAACTTTCCTGGAACTTATAAATGAACTTCTTAAGATCTTACTCTATATCATCCATGGTGGTCCTAAAATCTCATATGAGCAACTTCTTGGTTTTACATACATCCCCACATGCACCTCCTAGAGATAAATCAGTGATAGCAAGTTGGTTGTTTTTTTTCTAAAAAATGGTGTAAGGGATTCTTTTAAATCATCTCTTTTTACAGTCTAGTTCTACTTGTCCCTCTGCAAAAAGGCAGCCTACCGAGTTAGCCATTGTGCATCACTCTGTAACCATCATGGCAAATCAAGAAAAAAAGCTGAGGGCTCCAGCTGTGGTTTAGAAATTGTACGTGCTTATGTTTTAATTGTGTTAAAGGTACATGATGTCTCTGTAAGAACGGCACCTGGAGGTTCACTGGCTCTTGCTCATTCCCATTTTGAAATCAACAGTCTACCTTCTTAAAATTATTATTATTTTAGAAGAGTCATGTAAATAAATCAATACTTTGAATGAACCATAGAATATTTTTCCTAGGAGGTGAGAAATTATTAATCTTTTTTGCCTTTATCTCTGAACCTGGTTGCAGTTAATGAGCCCAAGCTCCTGAAAGCTCCTGGCAGGCTTCTAACCGTCCTGAAAGGAGCCTAGATTTTACCCAATCACACTTCTAACACTGGCTTCAAAGCTCCTACTGCTGCTTTCAGCTTGTACAAATTGCAGTCCATATCTTGGCAACAAACCATAAGCAACAACGCAGAGTGAGCTCAGCTGAACCTGAGTTATCCATTTAAGTGATTGTTTGGGGTCAGTGGTAAAGTTTTCTTTGCCTGACTTCCTAATGAAGTGAGGTTTACATGTTCACATTGACTGTTTGGGCTTGTGCCTCCTAAAAGTTTTTGTATCTGTTGGCCCATGCAACAAAACCTGACAGAAGGGTCTTGGGACTTGACACCCCTTCTTGTATGGAGATGGAGCATCCAGGGAAAAATAGCAGGGAAGGTTTGATTTTGAGGGAAGCTTTAAGGAAGCTCTAAGACCTTCCTTAGCATGCCTGAGCTACACACTCATATATAACTTGATTACTCTAGGGTTTATGTTATTATTTGTAACAGGTCTTACTTCATTTTAGAATATTTCAGTATACTTGGGCTTTTGGAGGTTGGGATGTGTTTTCTTAAGATTTTATATTCTTTACATAAATTAGAGGAACACTCTTTGCTTGAGACCTACATAGCAATATTTGTTGTCTAAACCAATTTACAAAAGGAAAGTACTCTCTCCATAGGTACATTTGCAAAGGATTGGAGAAAACAAACTTCACACATTTTACCAAAAGGAGAGAATGAATAGTTCCTAAAACATGGGAATTAATTCACTTCATTAAATAACCTTCATATAAATATAGTATGTTCAACTTCTATCAGGTTTCATAGCTTCATTAATGCTTAAAACTTTTAAGACACACCTACAAAGTCTGAATTAGTTGCTAGAATCAAACTTGGTACTTTAGTACCAAGATACAAAAACAAATTACATTTCCTTCTTTTGCTTCTCCATTGCAATTGTGAGTTTTATCTGAAAGATAATCTACAACCAAATAACTTGTTATTTAGTCTTTGTTGCGGCTTACTCTTCAAATAATGCATTATAAGCTGCAGCAAATACACAATCCAATTTCTCTTAACAATCAAAAATATCGTAAATAACTCCTCATATTTTACAAGAAATAGTAGTATTATTTATTTATTCACTGGAGACTTCTTTATATATTTTAATATATAAAACACAAGTTGCAGCTATGCAGTCTTCATCTGATGCACAGAAATCCTGGGAATGTAGAGAACTTGTTAAGATCCTTTCAACTGCAAATGCAAAATTAACCACTCTGTGAAGATACGCCTCAGAATTTCTGAACACTTAAGTCAAATGTCACTTGCAGTCTGAAACACAGACTGCAATAATGTAAAATGATTGAAAATTCAAATGATGACAGCATATTTTCCCATGAAAATGCTTGCCTGCATTATCAGCCACCAATATGGGATTTGCCAAAGTTATATTACTGTAGTAAGTCTCTAAATGTTTCCAATTCTTAGGAATATTTAATACCTCCTTAGGAGTATTTGATATTTCTGTAAATTGTGGCACCAGAGGAAAATATATCTTTACTAAAGAAGTCTTTGATTCCTTTCCACAACTAAATGTCAGCAA
Organism: Empidonax traillii; assembly: GCF_003031625.1. Lineage (NCBI taxonomy): Eukaryota > Metazoa > Chordata > Aves > Passeriformes > Tyrannidae > Empidonax > Empidonax traillii. The sequence goes on from NW_020955379.1 coordinate 426,539, forward strand.
TATAAGAAGTTGTATTTTTTCAAGAGGATATATAGCTCGGGGGTTTTGTGGATGCTAGACAACAAGGCTATTTCATCAGTGGTTGCAGTCAAGCAGTCCAGAAAAGGTCAGCATCTCTGACGGCTTTTTTGCAAAGGTTTTTCCTTTAGTTTTCCTTTTAAACATTGTTTTAACCTCAAAAGCAGCATCTTTCCCTTGCCATTACTGTCACAGAGTCCTGCAGCTTCCTCAGCCATGCAGGTATCACTGCACTCTGCTGTACCATGCTGTGCCAACTGCAGAACCCCCCTGAGCTGGCTCATCTTTGCATGGCTGGTAGCTCTGCATGGGAACTTTAGGGAGCTCTTGTGGTGGTGTTCTGCTAGAAACAGCTGCTCCTGTCCTTAGGAAAAGAATGGTTTAGAAATCTTCCCAGCAACCTCTCAGACTTTTTTTTTTTTTTTTAAATTCTGTGATTATTTCGTGTTGTTGTATACACTACACTGTGAAGGTCACTGGGCACTGGTACAGGCTGCCCAGAGAGATCACGAGGTCACCATCATGGGGGATATTCAAAAGCCATCTGGACGCAGTCCTTGGTCATCTGGCTCACCACAGCCTCTCCCCCCATGCAAGAGCCCGGGGAGGACTGGCCACCTCCTCTCCCTGCCCAGTGAAAGAAAGCCCAGCTCATGGCCCAGGGAGGACATTGGCTGCCACAACAGGTGACCACACAAGAGTCAAGAGACCTGTCCTGTCTGGTGGCGCTAGGAAAGAGTGTGTGCAGCCACTGTGACTGCCCTAACTGTATATAAAGCACTCATCTGCAAGGCATCAGTCAGACATGGCCAGTGATTCTCCACTCTGCAGCTGAGATCATTAGTAACTGTTTCAGTCTTTTTTAAGTAGATGACATAACAGGTCAGTTACTGCAGTTGTTAATGTTTAGTGCTCTTATTTCAAAATCAGGTTGTCTGCCATGACAGGTCTGTATTATTCCCCCTTGCTGATATAGAGCAGAACCCTTCTAAATCAATCAATTACAAGAAGAATATTTTCCTGTGCCCTGTACTAAGGAAATGCATTCTGACTCAATGCAAACAGGATAAAATTATTAAAGAGAGATTTCCTAGTCCAGCCAAGGCTCTTGGGTTTCATTCAGCCTTACATTACAGTATTTTATGTTGAAGTATAAACTTTTTTCAGGAAATTAATATATTCACAAACACGGAGTCCAGAAGTAGAATTGAGCAAGGAGTAGCATAGAACTCATTTTGATATGTGTCCTCCTTATCTGCACTGACTCAACTTCATTTGCTAAAGTTATGTCTGTAGTCTATAAGTGCAGGTAGACAGGCAGCTGCCATGTGAAACATGGCATTGCATGGTGGGCTTGGAAATGACTGATGGGACACTGTCTTGTGATGCTCAGTGCTTATTCATAGTGAAAAATCACACTCCCAGCAAGAGTTCTTTCCTCAGGGGACAAATATTCCATGGGGAATGTGGAGGTGATGACAGCAGAAGGACAGGCCTCAGCCAAAAGCAGAGTCACAACCCACACCTACCCTTTCCAGGTCACCTCCAAAACACGGAATGAAAACAGTCCTGTAGATATGCACTACCAGTGGCCCAAAGACGACGTAAGAGAATGGTTGTGCCAGGGCAGCCTTCCTCTCAGCATCAAGCACTCTGCCTCTGAAAAGGAATAGACACAAAAGAGTGGGGTGCTACAGCGGACTGGTGTTGAAAAGCTGCTATTGCAAGGCCTGAAATAAAGTCTCTGAATTCAAGTTCTTTCTAGGTAGGATGAGCTGAATGTTATTCTTTGCAATTTTAATCAAAATTCAATGAAAAAAAAGTTATTGAAATGCGCATTTTATGCTTGAATGCATTGAATCAAAAAAGTGACTCAGCTTTCTGGAGGAAAAGTCTTCATACAAATCAAACCAGTAATTTTTTTCAACTGAAAAGTTACTACAAAAGATAAAAAAATTCTTGCTCAAAGAATGGGCTGAAAATAATCAAGAACTAAACCTAAGAATGGTCCAGCAACTACAGATGCATTTGTATGTGAATCATAAAATGTACTAAATTTCACAATAGTGTGGGCCTTGATGTAAAATAAATAGTTTGCGTTAATGAAAATCACTTTAATACTGATGTGGAAGTAAGTTATCTGTGTGATAATACAACCTATTTGTCCTGCTGGTTATATTTTTCTCTGTATTGGTCCTTCACTCACCATGGGATGATTTATCTCAATTTCACTGTCATCCTCTTAATGAAGTTAGGCAAGATCCCCAGTATTAAATTACAGGGAGTACACAGGCTGACAATTTGGAGGTTTAAGCTCTTTAAACTGTCAGTTCCTTCTTGGGGCAAACCTCTTTATTAAAGATTTATTTTGTCTGGCCTTTGAAACCAGTGAGTTACCATCAATTTGAAAGTTTTTCTAAGGTTGTTGCCTGGCAAAAGAGGGGAAGTGGAATCAATCTCTGCTGCTGTAGAACTGTTTCTTGTGATACCAGTACCAGGTGACCTTTAAAGAAATTAGATTATAGTCAGGTTTTAGACACAGCCATAATACATATATATATATATATTTTCAATGTGACTGCAGTTTGGTTTATTTTAGAGCTGTTTAAAATAGTACAATTAGTGCACCAATTACAAGGAGGGTGAAAAGCTGCTGCTGCCTGCTGCAGAGCGAGCTGCACCTGGGGCTTAAGTGTGGACATTCACATAAAGCAGGGAACGGCAGCCTCTAGTGTGGTTGGTCCACTTGGCTGGTGCAACTCTAACTGAGCTCCTGCTTTTTAGCCTTGGTTACACTTACAGTCTTGGCATTTTCTGGACCATTTCCCAGTTTGAAAAGAGACCTACAAAAAAGGATGCAAAATCACTCCTGCTATACCAAGCGCTTTATGATCTTCAGTATTGTTCAGGACAAATATTAGAAATTAACTACTTTCTCAATGAGTTTTGATGCTGTATCACAGAGTCATAGAATGGTTTGGGTTGGAAGTGACCATTAAAGATTTATGTGACCATTTAGTTCCAACGACCCTGCGACTAGACCATGTTGCTCAGAGCCCCATCCAACCTGACCATGAACACTTCCAGGGATGGGATATCCACAACTTCTCTGGACAACATGTTCCAGGGGCTTATCACTCTCAAAGTGAAGAATTTATTTCAAGTATTTCTGTTTGAAGCCATTTTCCCTTGTCCAGTCACTACATGCCCTTGTAAAAAGTCCCTCTCCAGCTTTCCTGTAGCCCCCTTTACGCACTGAAAGGTGCTCTAAGGTCTTCCCAGAGCCATCTCTTCTCCGAGATGAACAACACCAGCTCTCTCAGTCTTTCTTCATAGGAGAGGTGCTCCAATCTCTGATCATCTTTGTGGCCCTCCTCTGGATGCACTCCAACAGGTTCATGTCCTTCCTCTGCTGAGGACCCCAGAGATGGATGCAGAACTCCAGATGGGGTCTTGCAAGAGGGGAATAGAGGTCACCTTCCTTGACCTGCTGGTCAAATTTCTTTTGATTCAGCCCAGAATATGGTTGGCTTTCTGGACTGTGAGTGCATATTACTGGCTCATGTTGAGTTTCTCATAAACCAGTAAGACAACACATGAGATTTTGAAAGGTGTATAGCTTCTCTGAGAACAACACCCGCATTTATTTGTCATTAATTAAATACCTAAATTAACCTGTGTTGTGAACACCTTCCCCTGAGTTTTGAACACATGCAATTTTAGTTTTTCTCTTCTCACTCTCGCTGTATGTGTTTTTACACTGTAATTTGGGGTCTTGTAAACTCTGAATATTTTAGATCAGTTTACATGAGAAATAGATTAAAATCTGACTGTCTACCAAGAAGAGGAAGATCTGTGATTGTTTGAGTGCCTTTCCTACTTTCCTTTTTTTATTTCTTTCCAGAGCACTTCATTCACTCTCACAGGATTCTTGCAATTGTCTGATTCTTGCAGAGTATACAACCGGCCCAGAAGAGAGAGGAATGATGTAGTATCCCATGCCTCTTTGATACTGCAGTCCAGCCTCCCACATATCTCTATCCTATCTTTGCCAGCCTGGTCCAACAACCCAAGGGTGTTCCACATGCCCTTGGCTAAGCTTCAGAGAGCTGTAATTTTCTCTTATGGAAAATTTAGCATGGGCTGCAAAGCTGGGAGAGAAGTATTCAAAGGCTTTTTAACAGAAGCCAGCAACAGCTAGCAATCCTTATCACCAGCCACAAGTTCCTTTATTTTACAAGGGGAAAAAAAAAGAAATAAACTGACAGCAACAAAATTATGTGGTTTGTGCCCTTCAGCCCCTCAGGAATATCCATCACCTTTTTTCCTTCATCTACTGTTGTCTTCATTGATCAGAAATGAGTTGGAGCCTTGCTAACATAGAAAGCCAGTGGGGAAAACACAGATTTTCAATGATGTTTGATACATCTTTTTATCACTGTTAAAATAGAAGAACTGCTCCATCACCTGACAAACAGGGAATGTTCTTGCAAATTCTCTCAAAATAAAGTGAAATAATTTTGATGTCTGAAAACTACGTTAAATCACTTTTTAGGATGACTGCTCTGGAGGTGAAATAATGAATTTGATATTTAGGGATACTGATGACTATTATTATGCTCAGTTACTGAAACAGAGAAAGCACTTTTTTTTTTTGATGAAAGACTAACAGCTTTATTAATATTCATTTTGGGTCAGAGGCAAGTATCCTGTTAGGAAGGTAGATCAACAGGGCCCATCACAATTTATAATGAGAAACTGTTGATCATATATGCTACTCCCTGATGTAGAACTGAGGATTTATAGCACAGAGAATATATGTGAATATTAAAATCTTGCACAGTGAGCTGAGGAGGAGGCAGACAGAGAATACTTACTCAAATGTTAATTAAGAATTTTCCACATCAACACACCTTTTCCACTTCTTGCCAGTGCATATTGAAATATCATAGGATACTTTAAGTCATTATTTTCATTTTGCATATTTAGCACAATTCTGGATATTTTTAATGTCTTCTGTAGATAAAAGATCATAAATCTTCCAGCTGAAAATGCTTTCCAAACAGAACATTAAAATATATTGATTACTTTGACACCAATGGGCTCAATCTTTTGAATAATCCTTTTGTCTAATTCTGATCTATGACTCACACTGAAGATCAACAAGGTTTTTTCTTCTTCTTAGCGATGCAAGAAACTGTATTGGTAAAAGGATATGGGAAGAGCGGAGAGGGCCTGCAGTGCTGAGGATGAAGGAGACTCCCCAGTGGTCAGTGAGAGTTAAGTAACCGAGTAGTAAATATCATGACAGGAAAGAGTTACCCTCAGGCAAAAAGTCAGCAGGAGTGTGGTCAATAAATGGACTGATGTACTTGCACTCTTTCTAGTAGAAGCTGAGTCAGAAGTGGCAAGAGAGGCATTTGAGCTGTCAAATATAGTGGATTTTGTAAAGCTGGAATCTGAATTTCTGTGATTTTCACAGAGTGCCAACAAAGTCACTGCATTACCTTGAAAAGTAAAATAACATCCCCTGAAACATAAGGACGGAGAGGGACTTCTCAGAAGTTATGTAGGGACTTGTTGGAGTGAAAAATTCTGGAGCAATGAAGTATTGTAAAGCCAAAGGTAGAAGTTGCTCTGTAAGCACAATGCTAATTGGAACTGGCTTTGTAGTTGGAGTCTTATGATTGACGTATCAAAAATAAAAATAAATAAAAAAAAAATTCCTAATGATGACATCCAGACAAATCTCTCTTTTCAGTGGATTCTCCTGTGTCCCATAATGTAGGAGCTCACACTGCAGACACCCCCTGAATGGTCTGTGCAACCAGCTATTTTCACAGACTTTGCAAGAACTTAGTTTCTCTGTTTGCTGGACCCTTGTCAAAACCATGTGAAAACAGACAAGACACTCAGCAAACTTCACCTTCCCATCTCTCTTCATCTGAAAGCTCTTTAGCCATGTATTGGTAAAAGCCTTAATTTGAACATTCCTTTTAGTGGAGCCCCGTAATGATATTTTCTGGTAATAAAATTTTGTCATCTCACTTGTGACTCTTCTAGTCATGCCATTTATCACAGGCACTTTGAGAGCCTGTATTTTGTCTAACTTGTGACATTTTAATGTGGTCTGAGAATCACGTGGAAAATGAGGGCCTTGGAGAGATGGCAAATCAAACAGAATCAGTCAACAGTTTTGAAATCTTGGCTTATACTCATATTAATATTAAATTAAAAAAAAAAAAGAAAAGGAGGAAAATGGTTAAGCCTTCTAAGTAGGAAAAATATCTATGAGTAAAAGTGTCAGGATTTAGACTGCAGTAGTTGTCAAGAGTTACAAGAGTTACAATGGCTATGTAGACTTTTTCGGGGGCTCCTCAAACTCTACAGTCTAAGCATAAACAGGCTCCAGTTGAGGTGTTTTTGTTTTGTGTTTTGTTGTGGGGTTTTCTGTTGTTGTTGTTGTTGTTTTGGGGGGGGGGGTTGTGTGTGTGTGTGTGGTTTTTTTTTTTTTGGGGGGGTGGGATTTGAGAGCCTACAGCATCTCCAAGAAGAAAGATCTGTTTCTAGGTCCTTGAATACCCAGACCAGTGTCTGTCACCCCCACATAGCTTGGGTAAATATTAGTCCTGAAAATGAAGTTTAGGGTACAGTTAAATATTAATACCCATCTATGCTATATTGCTTTATGTAAAAACAACAAGAGCACAGTTTTGTCCCTTGGCTTCAGGAATGAAGGGCAGTGACTGTTGAAACTTAATACATGGTTAAAGTGGGGAATCTTAAATCACAGATGCATTAGTAGATTTAAATTGAAAAGTGTGAAATGTTATGTAAAGCCCTTCTGAATGGTCAAGGCAGAGCAACTGAACAGTGTAGTGTTCAGCAGCATAAACCCATGGCTGTATCTTTGGTGTCCCAGCCCCTGTAGGCTTGGGATGGCATGAGTGCTTCAGACAGAAACACGGAGTACAGTTCATGGTGCATTTGGGCACTGTTCAGCACAGGGAAAATAATGTGTGCTACCAATGCCTCCATGAGTTTCTTAGCAATATATCACCAAGTTACCTTTGGAGAAGGCTGCAGGCTGGTGTGTCAGGTCAAGTAATTCTGCATTGCCATCTTAAGGGTGTGATTTCATTCTGAGTAGGAAGCTGCAAGAGGCAGGGTCAGGCAGTGTATTTTATCATGTTCCCCCCACCCCCAACACCATGCCCCTGCTCACAAGGCATTCAACTCTGTTGACCTGATATTCACAAGGCTTTAACATGATGGTCCAGGGCACAAAACCTGCAGCAGTCTGGCAGATAGAGAGACACATTTCTTTAACTAAGCTCAAAAACCAGCCTCAGGTGATTCCCTGATGACTGCTATCATCAAATTATTTAAACTGAAAGGAGTTCATGTTCTTTTTGTCCCAGTGAATGTTTAACCTTATTCATGTAACTGGTCATCACTAAATGCTGGAAATACTTAAGGGTTACCTTGGAAAACAAAGCTCAAATGTACAATAACTTTTTGCTTTGCACTGATGTCATTTGGGATCAAAGAGGAGAGAACAAAAGGAAAAGGGTAGGGTTATTTTTACAGCTAGAAATATAGTAGGATTTTATTTTAAATTAGGTAAAGAAATTGAAGAGATGCTTAGAGAGACAGAGGAATTAAAGGGTAATAAAGGGCAGAGACAAAAGAGTTATTCAGGCCTAATGTTCAGAGAAATAGTTATACCTGTAATACTTTGCAATTATTAAAAATGAATTGCCCAGTAATGCTGCAGGTAGGACTTGGCATTACCTACTCCTTAGCTTTTGTGACAAAATAGTGAAACCTGCTCATATTTTTCTTAAAATATGATATGACTAAAAATGGTCCAGTAAAAATGAATTAACCCATTGAGGACGAATGGGGCACCAGGCACTAGCAGCTTCCTCCAGAGAACAGGGACAGGCCTTGGAGGACTGTGACAGAGAAATTACTGTAAAATCTTGACCAGAACTGCAAAAGCAATCTGTGAGTTGTGTGAAAATAGTGATTAAACTATTTTTTTCATATATTAAAACAATGGCTAGTCCTTTAGCTTTCCTTCATTTTGCCAGAGGGAAATTGCTCTTCCCCCAGGGAAGGAGAAAAGAGCATCTCTCTGAGGAACTTTGGTCAAATTCAGCCGCAAATAAATTTACAAGCAGTGACGTGTGACATGAAGTTTCCACACAGTATTTAATTAGAAACCAAATTTATAGTCTAGCTGTTACACAGAAATAACATCCTAATTAATTTAAAAGCTAAATTGAAAGTCATTTCAAAGGATTCCAGCATTCCTATCTCCAAATATTTTAAGACACTATGCCATTAGGCATTTAAAAAAAAATGTTTAATTTTTTTTTTCATAATCCCATGTGTCTCAAGTTTTATTACTAAATCATTTGGGACAAAAATGAGCCTTTGGGATAAAACTTCCCTGTAAGTGTTTTACTGGTTACCGATTATATGCATACCAACGCCATTCTACTATGTGTTTAAAAGAAAGAATAAATCTTTGCTTATGTCTCTGGAGCAAGGTAACAAGCCTCTTGCTTTCTTTTGAAACTCAGTTGTGGTGTTTGGACCTTTTTGCTTTGCTTTGTCCTCCCTCTGTGAGGTGTCAGGGTGCAGCCCCTGCAGTGAGTCTCTTCAGGCTGGGTACAGACACATCAGTTGTCCCCTGTGGGTATTTTTGGGTAGCCCAGCTGAGAAGGGTCTCTGCTGTGGTTGTTTGAGGGCTGTTGAAAAGGATGGTGTTTTCAAGACCATTTCTGGGAAATTGCTCTCCAAGACTTACTTAGCTCTAGGCTTTTTGGGCTCAGCCTGGGAAAGGGCAGCGCTGAATAAATCAGCTGCCATGAACTTTTGCAGACACTGAGAATGAGCAACACCTCCCAGAAGCAGCAAAATAAGGCAATGGGAAGGGGATAGCCAGTTAGGAGAGTAGAAGCTATTTCAAAAAATCACAGAATAGTTGAAGCTGGAAGGGACCTTCAGGAAATCATCTGGTTTTTGTATGAACAAGAGGTTGCAGGATGACATTATTCCCTTTGTGGCTGCTATGGCATGGCAATCCTCATAATCCTCTACTGAAGAATAATTTCCACAGTGACCCTGAGAAGCATTCCAGAAATCTTTGTCTTAAGGCAAAGAGTTGTGGCCAAGTGGCTTTAAGCAATTACATTTCATAAAGCTGTTGAAAAAGCATATCTAACATTCACAGAAAACAAATTGACAGAGAATCAGTCAAAATTTATCAACAGTTGTATACATTTTAATTCCTGATTCTTTTTGTTTGTTTTATTCTTTTTTTGCTTCTCTTGAAGTGCCTCTCAAGGTGTAGGAAGGCCAGATGAAATGCACAGAGCTGAAACCCACTGAATTTGCTGATGTGTCTGCTGTCACCCAGCTTCATGCCCCAGCTTCTGTGGGCACTACTGATGGCACAGAACTATCCCACCCAACTGTTTCCTAGTCTGATGGANGGTGGGATTTAAGAGCCTACAGCATCTCCAAGAAGAAAGATCTGTTTCTAGGTCCTTGAATACCCAGACCAGTGTCTGTCACCCCCACATAGCTTGGGTAAATATTAGTCCTGAAAATGAAGTTTAGGGTACAGTTAAAAATTAATACCCATCTATGCTATATTGCTTTATGTAAAAACAACAAGAGCACAGTTTTGTCCCTTGGCTTCAGGAATGAAGGGCAGTGACTGTTGAAACTTAATATATGGTTAAAGTGGGGAATCTTAAATCACAGATGCATTAGTAGATTTAAATTGAAAAGTGTGAAATGTTATGTAAAGCCCTTCTGAATGGTCAAGGCAGAGCAACTGAACAGTGTAGTGTTCAGCAGCATAAACCCATGGCTGTATCTTTGGTGTCCCAGCCCCTGCAGGCTTGGGATGGCATGAGTGCTTCAGACAGAAACACGGAGTACAGTTCATGGTGCATTTGGGCATTGTTCAGCACAGGGAAAATAATGTGTGCTACCAATGCCTCCATGAGTTTCTTAGCAATATATCACCAAGTTACCTTTGGAGAAGGCTGCAGGCTGGTGTGTCAGGTCAAGTAATTCTGCATCGCCATCTTAAGGGTGTGATTTCATTCTGAGTAGGAAGCTGCAAGAGGCAGGGTCAGGCAGTGTATTTTATCATGTTCCCCCCACCCCCAACACCATGCTCCTGCTCACAAGGCATTCAACTCTGTTGACCTGATATTCACAAGGCTTTAACATGATGGTCCAGGGCACAAAACCCGCAGCAGTCTGGCAGATAGAGAGACACATTTCTTTAACTAAGCTCAAAAACCAGCCTCAGGTGATTCCCTGATGACTGCTATCATCAAATTATTTAAACTGAAAGGAGTTCATGTTCTTTTTGTCCCAGTGAATGTTTAACCTTATTCATGTAACTGGTCATCACTAAATGCTGGAAATACTTAAGGGTTACCTTGGAAAACAAAGCTCAAATGTACAATAACTTTTTGCTTTGCACTGATGTCATTTGGGATCAAAGAGGAGAGAACAAAAGGAAAAGGGTAGGGTTATTTTTACAGCTAGAAATATAGTAGGATTTTATTTTAAATTAGGTAAAGAAATTGAAGAGATGCTTAGAGAGACAGAGAAATTAAAGGGTAATAAAGGGCAGAGACAAAAGAGTTATTCAGGCCTAATGTTCAGAGAAATAGTTATACCTGTAATACTTTGCAATTATTAAAAATGAATTGCCCAGTAATGCTGCAGGTAGGACTTGGCATTACCTACTCCTTAGCTTTTGTGACAAAATAGTGAAACCTGCTCATATTTTTCTTAAAATATGATATGACTAAAAATGGTCCAGTAAAAATGAATTAACCCATTGAGGACGAATGGGGCACCAGGCACTAGCAGCTTCCTCCAGAGAACAGGGACAGGCCTTGGAGGACTGTGACAGAGAAATTACTGTAAAATCTTGACCAGAACTGCAAAAGCAATCTGTGAGTTGTGTGAAAATACTGATTAAACTATTTTTTTCATATATTAAAACAATGGCTAGTCCTTTAGCTTTCCTTCATTTTGCCAGAGGGAAATTGCTCTTCCCCCAGGGAAGGAGAAAAGAGCATCTCTCTGAGGAACTTTGGTCAAATTCAGCAGCAAATAAATTTACAAGCAGTGACGTGTGACATGAAGTTTCCACACAGTATTTAATTAGAAACCAAATTTATAGTCTAGCTGTTACACAGAAATAACATCCTAATTAATTTAAAAGCTAAATTGAAAGTCACTTCAAAGGATTCCAGCATTCCTATCTCCAAATATTTTAAGAGACTATGCCATTAGGCATTTAAAAAAAAATGTTTAATTTTTTTTTTTCATAATCCCATGTGTCTCAAGTTTTATTACTAAATCATTTGGGACAAAAATGAGCCTTTGGGATAAAACTTCCCTGTAAGTGTTTTACTGGTTACCGATTATATGCATACCAACGCCATTCTACTATGTGTTTAAAAGAAAGAATAAATCTTTGCTTATGTCTCTGTAGCAAGGTAACAAGCCTCTTGCTTTCTTTTTAAACTCAGTTGTGGTGTTTGGACCTTTTTGCTTTGCTTTGTCCTCCCTCTGTGAGGTGTCAGGGTGCAGCCCCTGCAGTGAGTCTCTTCAGGCTGGGTACAGACACATCAGTTGTCCCCTGTGGGTATTTTTGGGTAGCCCAGCTGAGAAGGGTCTCTGCTGTGGTTGTTTGAGGGCTGTTGAAAAGGATGGTGTTTTCAAGACCATTTCTGGGAAATTGCTCTCCAAGACTTACTTAGCTCTAGGCTTTTTGGGCTCAGCCTGGGAAAGGGCAGCGCTGAATAAATCAGCTGCCATGAACTTTTTGCAGACACTGAGAATGAGCAACACCTCCCAGAAGCAGCAAAATAAGGCAATGGGAAGGGGATAGCCAGTTAGGAGAGTAGAAGCTATTTCAAAAAATCACAGAATAGTTGAAGCTGGAAGGGACCTTCAGGAAATCATCTGGTTTTTGTATGAACAAGAGGTTGCAGGATGACATTATTCCCTTTGTGGCTGCTATGGCATGGCAATCCTCATAATCCTCTACTGAAGAATAATTTCCACAGTGACCCTGAGAAGCATTCCAGAAATCTTTGTCTTAAGGGAAAGAGTTGTGGCCAAGTGGCTTTAAGCAATTACATTTCATAAAGCTGTTGAAAAAGCATATCTAACATTCACAGAAAACAAATTGACAGAGAATCAGTCAAAATTTATCAACAGTTGTATACATTTTAATTCCTGATTCTTTTTGTTTGTTTTATTCTTTTTTTGCTTCTCTTGAAGTGCCTCTCAAG
>NW_020955379.1:439316-452023 GCF_003031625.1 Empidonax traillii
AAAGAGTTGTGGCCAAGTGGCTTTAAGCAATTACATTTCATAAAGCTGTTGAAAAAGCATATCTAACATTCACAGAAAACAAATTGACAGAGAATCAGTCAAAATTTATCAACAGTTGTATACATTTTAATTCCTGATTCTTTTTGTTTGTTTTATTCTTTTTTTGCTTCTCTTGAAGTGCCTCTCAAGGTGTAGGAAGGCCAGATGAAATGCACAGAGCTGAAACCCACTGAATTTGCTGATGTGTCTGCTGTCACCCAGCTTCATGCCCCAGCTTCTGTGGGCACTACTGATGGCACAGAACTATCCCACCCAACTGTTTCCTAGTCTGATGGATCTTTCCCTCATTCAGAATCAGCTGTTTTATAGCCACTTTGGAGTCTGTACTAGAAAAGCGAGAAACACTTTCTCAGGGAGAAAGTAGTTATTTTGCACACTTCATTGATATTCACTGATTGAGGTTCTGGAGCATGTCCAGAGAAGGCAAGAGAGCTGATGAGGGGCCTGGAGCACGAGTCTTTCGAGGAGCAGCTGAGGGAGCTGTGGTTGTTCAGCCTGGAGAAAAGGAGGCTCAGGAGGGACCTTATCATTCTCTACAACTACCTGAAAGGAAGTTGTAGCAAGGGTGGGGAGGTGTCAGTCTCTTCTCCCAGGTAATAAGTTTCAGGATGAGAGAAAATGACCTCTAGTTGCACCAAGGGGTGGTTAGATAGGATATTAAGAAAAAATTCTTTACGAAAAGGGTTGTCAAGCATTGTAACAGGTTGCCCAAGGAAGTGGTAGAGTCACCATCCCTAGAGGTATTTAAAGGACATGTAGATGTGGCACTTGATTTAGTGGTGGACTTGGCAGTGCTGGGCTGAAGAGTTGGAACTGATATCTTAAAGGTCTTTTCTAAAGTAAATGACTCTATGATTTATGTGGATGCACTGAGATAAAAGTCACATAAAGCACCACAATCCAATGAGTTGCTTTAAAAACACTGAGTGATGAACTGCATTTCAACTTTCCAACATGAAACTTTTGTTTCATGTACCCCACCTCTACTCCTGGAAGAAGAAAAATTTTACTTCACTTGGAAACCTGCCCACGCAGCAGAAACCCAGAACCAGTCCCTAGACAAGTATTTCTTTTGCAGAAATGATTGTGCCGCATCCCTGTGGTGATAAATATGGGAGACCCAGACCAAGGGGGAAGGAGAGAAGAAAAACAGCCTAATAAAGTACTCATCCTGAATAATTCATTGGATTAAAACCGGAAAGCAACGTACGCATTGAGTAAATTGTGTTTATATTAATTATAGGAAGGGAAATGAACAGGTCTTGCTGAGTCTCCCCAGGGTTGTTGGTCAGTGCTGGAGCAATGCCAAAGTGATGCCAAGGGTAATGCTGGGCAGTGCTGGGAGAGTGCTGGGGCAGCATCCAGCTGCTGCTGGGCTGATGCCGGGTGATGCCAGGACAGTGCAGGCTTGGTGCCAGGTGATGCTGGGCAATGCTTGGCAATGCTGCAGTGATGCAGGAAATTGCTGGGGAGGTGCCCAAGCCATGCCAGGCACTGCCAGGAGCTGTCAAGCAATGCAACAATGCCAGGCTATGCCAAGCGATGTGGGTGGTGGCAGAGAGGTGCCAGGACGGTGCCAGGTGTGGCCAGGTCAGTGCCAGAGCAATAACCGACAGTGCCAGGTGCTGGGCATTGCGGCGATGCTGGGCGATGCCAGGGCAAAGCCGGACAATGCAGCCGGTGCCAGAGAGATGCCAGGTGCCGGGGCCGCCAGGGCGGTGCCAGGCAGGTGCCGGGCCGTGCCGTGCCGGTGTCCGGGAGCTGCGGTGGCGGCCGGCGGTGCGATGGCACCACCTGGCGCCGCTCCGCCGCCACCGCAGCTGCGGTGCCTCCGCCACCCTGCGCGGGGGCAGCGCCGCTCCCCGGCCGGGAGCCGCTCCCTGAGGATAGGCGGGATGCAGCCGCTCAGGGAGGGCACGGCACTGCCAGCAACAGCTGTGACAAACGGGCATAAGGCGTGAAGAGAGTCAAATCAACCCCGGAAGCTGCCAGTGAAATTAGAAATATTTACTTATAGTGGTAAAGCAACGGTCTAACAAAAACGTGCAGCTCCTCAGCAAGAGATATCTTGTTTTCAAGCTTTGTTATTCTGTCACTTTGAAGATTTTGCCTGAACGGTTCCAAACAATTTTTCCCACCCAAGCTGCTATCTTTTTTAGTGATGTGATTGTTTTGGTGTAAGCAGATCAGCTACCACGTGGCAAAAAGTTCTTCATTTTGTATAACTATACGTTTGTTTTGTTTGAGTTCTGATTTTGTTGTTGTTGTTGTTTTGTTTTGGGGTGTGTTTTTTTGTTGCTGTTGGTTTTTGGGTTTTGCCTTTTTTTTCTTTGTAGAACTATGAAATTAATTTCTGTCCGGAAGTCAGACATGTGGTGGTGGAGATACCATGCCACTGTGGTGGGGCTGCATTCCCACCGGATCTGGTGATGGTCTAGAGCTGTTGGTCTCGGGGTGCCCCTTGGTTTTGTGCAGATACTTGAACAAAGTGACTCACAGCTCTGTGGATGCTCACTGTAGCACCTGCATTTTTTAAAAGAGCAAACACAGTTTATGGCACATCCTTCATTTTTTCTGTTATCACCTTTGTCCAGTTGGAATTTATACTCATTATATGCTCAGGGTAGAGCCAAGGCTATTAAAAATTACTCTCTCAATTTTCATTCTTCTAAGTTTGTAAAAGAATTTTACTTCCCAGTACATTGGGCCTTCTTTCCCATGGCAGCTATTGTGGGGTATCTTTTTTCAGACCATGCAACCTACAGATGTAGGGGTTTCTCCTCCACGCAGAGTGTCTTTTATCCACCTGTCATACTCCTCCTGCCTTGGCTGTTCTTGGCCTTTAGATTTGAGGACCACCTTGTCCACAGAGTCACCTTTGCTGATGCTCCTCAATATTACTAGAGGAAAGGTGGATTTTGAGACAGGGGTGTATTATGCAGAGCAGGGATTAAGCCCTCTGAACCCCTGCAGATGCCAGCAGGAAAAACTGAAAACTCACAAGGTTCCTGTGTCACCCTGTGGTGGATCTGGTTACTACAATCGTTGGGAATGTTGAGAAAGGCTCAGGAGGTGAAGATGGGAAGGAAGGGTCCAGAGGCAAGAAGTAGGAACATATTACCTTGTGGAAAGAAGAAAAAAATGGAGAACACTTTTAGCAGTCATCTATCTACAAGGAAAAAGAAAAATAAGCCAGGTGTGTCCCCTCCAACCTCATTTCCATCAGCTCCAGATGAGAGATGGAAGAGCAGCAGAGGAAAGAAAAAGACAGTTATCTCCAGGTGAAGACTGAGGTGCTGCAGAATTGCAACCTAGGCATGGCAGCATGGACATACTCCAGCAACACAGAGTAGGGGTTAAAGGAGAGGATGAACATGTCACTATGAACATGTCAGGTAGTGTTCATAGAGAAGACCAGCTGTTGATTGATGAAGGCAGTGTAACTGTGGGATGTAAGGATCTCCTGTTCACATAAACCCTGTCAGAAACTACATTGTCCTCAACACAAAGCTGCCTATTCTGTAAAATCAATTCATGGTTGGGCCCAAGGAACCCAGGTCCACCAGGGAAGTGCTGAAAATTGCCAAGTATTCACAGCATTGCTGTGAATTTCCCCAGGATCCTGAAGGTGTCAAGACCAGCTGATTTCCAGGGACAATCTACAGTTTGCAACAGTTCAGACCGAACCCATGGGGCTTGATCACTTTGTGCTGTGTCCATCACCTCCTCCTCCCAGGCACTGAGCGACACCTGAAACAACCTTTCCCCTGAGACTGGGGAATGCTGCTGTCCATAAAGTCTCGTCCCTGGGTGCCCTCTAATGTCCCCACTGACTCCTATCACTATCTCCGAGCCCATACCAGGCTAATCTCTCCTAACACCTTTTCTAATCTAATCTAAATAGCTGCTGGCAAACCCACTAATTCTGATTGCTAATTCTTCAGCCTCTCTGCTCGATCTGGCTGCTCTCACAAGGCTGTCCCCTTTCTACCCATGAAAGAGCCTTACTGCCAGGGTAGAAGTCACACGTCCCTGGGGCATGGTGAGAATTAATGGCTTTTCAAATGATGGAGGTAAGACTTAAAAGGCATGGCATGGAAGAAGTGCATCAGCACCGTACCTGGACAAAAGATAGATGTTGTGCTGTTGAGGTAAAGCCTGTACATATGTGAAAGAAGATTACATGCATCCAAACCAAGATTTCTAGCATGTTCAATCAGTCAGTGCCCCAGCAAACCTTGAAAGATTGGGTAGGGAACAAGACTTAGCCATCAAAGACTAATCTAGGACACTAAATTAGGGAAATAAAGATCAATACAAATATAATCCTTTTTCTTTCTTTCTTTCTCTCTTTCTCTCTCTTTCTTTCTCTCTTTCTCTGTCTCTTTCTTTCTTAAATCTAATTTCATTTAAGAAAGAAGTTATTATTATTATTCCTCATGAAATTTATAAAAACGTGTTAGGGTAATGATTTACAACCCAACTGGGAGAATTTTTCTGTTCACATTATTTTTTAAAAATTATATATTTAACCAAATGGTTATTGGGGTAGTAATACTAAAATGTTAAATTTGTTTGATTCATTGTAATAATAGTTTTTCTATTTATATATATGTCCATTTCTTCATTCTAGAAAACAATGTTAGTATTGTTTTGGTATAGATTTTTCAGATATTTTAGATACAGTTGAGAAGTGAGTTGTTTTTTCCACTCCAAAACTCTTAAAGAACAAAACCTTTCATTATTGAAACTTTGCATATCTGTCATAGGTTTTGAGCCAATTCAGTGTAAAACTGCTTCAGATATATGAGTGGTGAAAATAGCAAAAGCAAAAACAAATCTTGGATATTGCTTTTGCATTACTGGGTCAATTATTTGAAAAAATCTAATTAATGCACAGTGTCTTCCCTCTCACTCCTGCTCCTGTCTTAGGTCCTTTAATTGCCTGTGAAAAGTATCTCCACCAAGCAGCTGCGATGTGGGAGGGAGAAATCAGAAATGACACAAATTCAGTACTCCTGAGGTAAGCAGGAGGCCTAGTCACAGTGCAACGCTAATGAGTCCAATTATTGATTGAAACACAACTGGCTTACAATGCTCCTTTTTGCAGTTTGCAGGGCAGGGGGGTCATATAACCCAGCTCAGTCGCATGGGGGAAAAACCTTTCCCCACTCACAGCCCCATACATCTAACACTCCCCGTGCAGCTGCATTCGTCACCAATTAGAATGACACCTGACAAAGCAAACCCTTCCAGCAATGATCTGTTTTCCATTTACCATGCTACAGCAGTTCTTAACAAAACTTACCCAAGAGAAATTAACACCAACATTAGGCTGCCAAGGAAAACTTGTTGAATCATGGTTAACATGTTAATAAGGATTGGCAAAGTGATTTCTTGAAACAAACAATTCCATCCTTTGAAATAACTGGGTGGGATCTTTCTCAATGGTGAAACAATATACCTCTTTCTCCACTCCAGGGTAAAGATGTATCTTCAAAGGGAAAAAAACCCACTGGTTACAAACTTTTACCTTGAACAGTACTATTAAAAATATACTATAGAAATTTTAAAGGAATTTCTGACTGTCTGCACACTGGTGTGGTCCTGCGGTAAACCAGATATGAATGAAGCTCTCTAAGCTCACCAAAATTAGGGTCAATTTCCTTCCCAAGGACTTCTTTTGCTTTGCTCTTACCCCCTGCCTTGGAAGGACTATAGCCCCTGTTTGTGTCCAGTTTCAAGGACCAGGAAGGCTTGATAGACATTCACACAAACCCTCCTGTCCCCACCACAGTAATCCATATTTTATAATATGTATTACTTTGCATTGCCTTATTATACGTACTATCCATGTAGGAATATTTCACATAACTTGTATGCATGAACTACATAAATTTTCATGCTTTACCCCATAAGCTGCTAACCAAGACAGTAACAGACCTAGGCACATTCCCACATCAAGGAATAACCATGTAATGCTCTAGGAATAAATTCATTACCTCAGATTGAAACCTACCCAATGTTAACTTAAACACAAAAGGGAACACCCCTCCCTCCCCAACCCTTCCCCTGGATATAAGGAATGTTCTAGTACCTAGTATTAGTCCTTCAGGGTGTAACATCAATTAATACTTGGTTTAATGACACACAAGAAGTATCAGGTTATCTCTTAATTGTATTTCTCATGTGAAACCAGCAACCTGGTGTCAGTAAGGTTTCTCACGACCAGCTTCAGCACCATTCTTTACCCTTAAACCCTTGCACAACTTGCACTTTTGCACCTCTGGTTCCTCGGTCAGGGCCATAACTTGATTAATTTTCCTAATATTGTTCTCCGTAACTAATGGTTGGGAATGCTTTAACTGCACTTTTCCTCATGGCCGTATTATCTTCCATTTTTTTAGGCCTTCCCTTCAGAGTGCTCTGCCAGAGTGCCCCCATAATGGTTGACATGTACGTCTTATGGTCTCATGTTCGCACACAACTGAATGATATGGTTTCAAGTGTAAGTTTGTCTCATACGTTTGAGCTTTCCATTTCTCATTTTGACTGCCAATTTGAACCTGTCTGAGTCCATCCAGTCACTAGAAATTAACCTTGTAAATTCAAAGAGCTAATCTTCCATGAGTGTAAATGCCTTAAAACATTTGTTGCAAAATTTATCAAAGAGGAGAAAATAGATGTTATAAATATTAGATAGAGTGTGTGTAAGTACACACTTCTTCATGCACTTCCAGTTAATTTCGGGAGGATCTTGAACATTTGGGGGACTGGATCAGCCCATCAGCAGAGCTATTCAGGAGAACTGTTCCCCAGGAACCATTGCAAGACTCAGTTTTCTGGATTAAAAATTACACCACAATGAACAAATATGCAGCTACCATGATACACTCAGCCCAGAGTGAATCATTTCTCACAGCAAGAAACCACTGAGGTTTGAAAAGATTGTGGATCACAGGAGAAGGAAATTTCTATAAATAATTAGATTAGAACCAACAAATGTTTAACTTGTATTGAAAAATGAGGCTGTTTATGAGTTGTGATCTGTGGTTGCTGCTAGAAGAAATGTTCAGAGACAGATTTCAAAAGCAATGTGCACTTTTCAACCTCCTTGCGCCATGAGAAAAATTCTAGGTTGTAAGTTAGAGCAGAAGCCACTCTTGGTTGTGTAAATAGGCGTTGTTTGGAACACAGCTCCAAATGCGCTTTATGCAGTGAACCCTGAGACAAAAATAGCCAGGGAAATTATAATTTTTCACGTGACGTCTACTACCTACTGTTAGACATGAGATCAATAATTATTTGGTCAGAACCAACTTGTGGGGAGTGTGTGTGTGTGGGGAGTAGGAAGGGATAGGTCAAACCTCACAGAGGTGGGATGGCATTGTATCCCTCATGGCAGGCCCCTGGAACCCACACAACAGCCCAGGAAAACTCTAACACACCACAAATCCTGGAACCCCTCACACAGGTTAGATTGGCAGGGACAGTGAGGACACTGCCCCTCACCCTGGCCTGGAACCCCAGGGTGGTTGGGGGGGTCAGAGACTCCACCTGGAAGGGTTGGCCACAGGGACCAGAGCAGATAAACCCAAAGGCTTGTGTTTGCCTTGTGTTGCGGCCCTGCCATCAGGACATGTGAGAGCTGGTCTCTGCAAAGTTTCAGTGGTAGTTATGTGATCTGTCTCTCCCTGTTTCTCCTTCTCTCTTCTTACTCCTTCTGCTTCTCCTTCTTTACTCCTTTTTAGATGCTTTGGGTGACTTGGAGCTGGAGGGATTGGATTTTGACTTAAAGTGTTGTGGATTAGGACATGCTGAGTCAGTACTGTGGTGGAATGTTTTGTCTGTCTTGTGCAGTGCCTTTTTTGAACCTTTGCCAAGTTTCCTTATCTTCTTCCATAAATTAATAAAGATACCTCTTGGGAACAAGTCCATGGATTATTCTCTTAACACTATCTCAAGCTATTAAAGAACCCTATATGTACATAAATATTAAAGTAAAATTCCTAGTTAAGCCTGTGAGCCTGCAGCTCCAGGGCTGGAGTGCTACACCTTCTCTTACACTTACTAATGGCCAGACTCAGATGCATGTATCATGGAGTACTGCACAGCAGCCCTGTCTGCTTTCTGCCTCCCACTGCAGCACTGGTGAAACCAGGGCTGGACAGGGATGCTCCTCTGCCTGGGGAGAGCAGGTCACAGAGGCAGCCAGGGAGCCCCAAGACTGAGCATGTGTCTCAGCCGAATCCCAGTGGGACATCAGGATGCAGCATCCCTGACTCTCCACATGGCACATAGACAAGCAGGGCACTCTATTCTGGGCTAAGCACACCAGCTGTACATCACAAGGCATGGATGAGCTGGCTCCAGGCTCAAAACATCAGGACCACACAAAGGTGTGAATTGCAAGGATGAGCTCGTCCATGCTAACACAGCATACCCATAAATCCAGCAGGCAGAGGATATCTCTTAAGTCAGTGTTCAGGGCCAGGTATTTAGCTGGTTTGAATCAGTACAACTGGTCTGGCATTTGCAGAGTCATGCAGATTTACAGCAGCTGAAGACACAGCCCATTATCAGCAAGTAACCTCATTCCGAAGTTGTAATTTCAGTTGGAGGAAAACCTGAGTGGTTTATGTGGCAATTAGAGTTTCCTTAGGAGAATGATGGCCACATGAAGCCTTATTTCCATTGCACCTTCCTATCAGACATGTAGACCTACCCAAGATGTCAGTGATACTACTTTGTGTGCCTTCTGTCCCAGCTCTGACTCTGGTGTTTCCTCTCATGCTTCCACTATTGCTTTTGCAGTTGGGGATGCAGTGTTGTGCAGCACTGCTCAACCTGTTTTCCTTCACAGACTCTCCCAATCACTATGGGAGAGACCATCTCAGGTCCTAAAGCAGCATACAGAGATATCCCAGTTAAAGCACGGGTGCAGGCACACCACACGAGTGTGGTCCCCAGGTACTAAGGCAACCTGAACCTGAGATATTTTAACTCTACTTTACCTGTAAGATAAATATCTGGGTATGTTGCAGCCAGAGCTTTGTTGCACAACCTCTTTTTCGTTAGAGCAGCAAATCTCACCAAATTACATTCTGCTCCTAGATGGAAAGTCAGGCAATCACACCTCAGAGCTTAGGGCTCTCACTTCTTTTCACCACAGTGTTTTCAGCATTTCAGTCTAGATATTACTGCATTTACTGTGCTATCCATCTCTCAGTGCACATACATGCCTACTCTTGTTCAACCTTTTTGTACCATCTAGTAACCCCTGATACACTCCATCAGTTTATCACCCAGGAGAGCAAAGAAGAAAAAGATAAGGAGCACCACGAGGAAGTTCTCTAGGTTTATGTTAATTAGACACAGAGTAATCACTTGACTTTAGCATTGCATTATTTCTATAATAAGTCAGGATATTCTCCTTAATAAGCACAATGAGCTCTATACCCACCTGTGAAGAATCAGCAAGCAGGTGTGCAGACCTACTTCACATATCTTTGGTGAGGCAACAAGCTCCATCTGGGACCACTAAACTTCTGACCACCCACAGCTACAAGAAAGCAGGATGTGCCTCTCTTGAGAGATTTGGTGGTTATTGTTCCTATCTCAACTCTGCTGGTTCTCAAATTTTGGGAGCTCTCTAGAAAAAGCTACAGCATGAGCACTTAGAAGAAGAGGTTGCCAGGAAAAGGTACTGTGGTAGTGGGCTTGGACGATCTGTGGCTGGGAGGGCTGTTCTGGCCTGTGGGGTCAGTTGGATTTTCGAGAGGCACTTCTCCCTTTCTGTGACCTGAGCCGACTCCCTTCTTCTAGGTACTCCCCTTATTTTCCTACCTTTCATTAGGTTTTATCTCTTTTTTAAATACTCCCTTACTAAGTCCTGGACCAAAAGTTTAAAAATTTTTAAAACATCTGATACTCGAGCATCGTAACTTTAGTTTTTTTTTTTTTTTGCTTCTATCTTACTATTTTTACCTGCTTCCTCTGCTGTTCTTGTGCATTCAGAACCTAAAAGCCTCCCAAGGATAATGGCCAACTTCTTTGTGTGTTACTGGAACAGTGACTTTCTATTAGAGGGCCTCAGGCATTGTTCTAACGTTTACAAATGGTGAGGATGTTATTTCATGCACTTCGTGATTTGTTACTGTTATCACTTCCACAACTAATGGCTACTTGATTGGTGGTTAATTGAGTAATATTTGAAGTTGTTTCCTCTTGCCGTGTTTGTAATACATTAGAAATATGAATTAATCTGAATTACTCCAAACCCTAGACTGCAGAAATCAGGCTTATATCAACTTGCACAAGCAGGAAATTCTCAGATAGAATTATTATGCAATAATCAAATATGAAAAAATCCTAGACAGAAGTTGTCATCTACTTGTTGTCTGTCACATGTTGTTTGCAACTTGTTCTAGAAATGTGTAATGATGGTCTACAGTAAAGTAATTTATTGTGTTCTGGTTCATAAGGTTTCCAAAGTATGGTGGGAATCCTCACAGGAAACCGTGACACGTACAAGAGAGCAGATTTTTTTTTTTGGTGTTTCTGCATTACGGGCAATTGTAAACACAAATGTTAAAATTCCAAAGAGCAAAATGTTTTTCATTGAAACATCTATTTGGTATATAAATGTTCACATATTCAAATAGACAACTAGAAAGAAACAGAAGGGCTGCATTGTGGGTTTGGTTTTGTGATGGGTTTTGTTACATACTGAAAAGAACCCAGGTAACATCAGAACTGAGAACTAACACTTTCTCCAAGTTTTTCCTCTCAATGCCTAAATAAATATGGGATACTTGCTCTTTGGAAGGTAAAAAATCAGCAGCTATGGAAGGCTTGGTTTTTAGGGAGATATAGTGTTTTGTCACCCGTTTGCCTTTCCAGGTGTCTATGTAATAACTTGGAGATAATACTGGCAGCAGGGTGGTGGACCAGACTGTACCAACCAAGTTACTGAGGCAACTTCTGTTCCTTCATCTCATATAGGTGAGTGAGGAGAAAAAGACATGCCTGAGCAATGGGTGGGAAAGTGAGAGTGCAACCTTTTGATGCTGCAGCCTGTTATGGTGGCAGGTGAAAGATGGCACTGCCTTGCAAGATATGTTGAATGTGCATTTAGAATGTTCTTCATACTGCAAATTATAAAGGTATATACATCGTTAAATTACCTATTGACATTGGGTAGCACTTGCTACCAAACATCTCGATATACTGTAGTGCAAACCCTCCCCCATGTACTGACTTATGTTGCTAAAGTTGATTCCCGCCAATGATATTTTTGCTCCTGTACAAGTAACAAAGCATGTTCTTGCTTCCTCTCTCTTGAAGTTCTAATCTGCTTTAATCACAACAATCTCTGCACCAGAAATAAGAGTTGCTGATATTAAACAGAAGCAGGGGAAGCCCTAGAAGTGCAACACTTGCTTCCCTGTGTAATAGAATGTTATAATAGGCTGGGAGAGGGAACACTTGTAGTGGCGAAGAAAAAGAATGAAGCCAACCAAAATAGCCTTAGCTCTTTATTATCTGCCAGTGTCTTCTCTGCTGAAGTAGGGTGAATGCCTGTTTCAAAAAATAAATGGCACAATATGGCCCTTGAAGCTCTTGGTGGCAGTGAAGTGTCACAAATATTTCAGTGCAGAAGCTACAATTGGATTCTGTATGTCGAGAGCAGTCTGAGGATGTGTAACTTGAATCACCCTGTGCTGACTAGAGGCTCCATCTGTTATTCTTATGCATTATTTACACCAACTGCCTTTAAATATCACACAAGGGATTTGTCTGTGGATTGTCTTTTGAGTTTGTGTCTAGATAGAAGGTTCAATAACTAAGGCAACCAAAACCAAAATATGCTACACTGTAATCCCTTCAGCTTTGCTGTGTGCAGTTGCAGCCCCTCACCTCTCTGTACACCTTTCTGGATTAGTGCTTGAGCTGTTGAAATGTACGTGATCATATTCACAGCATGATCCTTTGAGAGGGGGAACACTACCTTTTTTCTCCCCTCTCTTACTAGAGATGTGACAGAGTACCTCTGTTTTTCTAAAAGAAAAGTTAATGCTATATAATTCAGAGTACAGCCTAGTGAGGGAAGGGAGGAAAGGTGTGGGGCTTTGGCTGCAAACTGACCAGCAGGTAGTTACCTGCCGTGCACTGCTGGCTGCAGCTTGGTAAAGGTTCCAATTTCCATCTTCCTTATCCTGATAGCTGCTGCTGACAGCTAATTAAAGGTAGGGAGCTTCTTAGTGTACAAGTATTGCTGAAACTGAAGTGGAAGAAGTGGAGGTTTCACCTAGGGAGATTAAAAGGGAGGAAAGCTTTTATGAAGATAGATGAAGTCAAAAGAAAATATGAGAAAGGGGGGAAGGGAGGGGCTGCTACTGGGGAGTTGGGCATTTGGCAGGGAGCCAAGTCCAAACCATCACAACCTCTAACCCAGGAGTTACAGATGGTGTTCTCCACAGCCTATGGCAGTGCAGATGATTTTCCTTCTGCACATTACCATACAGCAGTACGAACATACCTCACTGACCTTTTCCTCTCTCTTGAAGGCTGGCATGGGGCAATAAATAATAATGGCCAGTCTCTTCGCGAACGAAGAACCGGGGAAGGTCTTTCCACCTTCCAAC
>NW_020955379.1:452797-473141 GCF_003031625.1 Empidonax traillii
ATGTTGCAGTGGTGAGGATTGTGTGGATCATAATGCCCTTCTAGGCATGCCTAAGGTGTCTGTTTACAGACTCACTTGGACTTGTTCATGTGTTATACTATCAGCAGTTCCTGCTGTTTGCTGCCAAAGGACCACTGCCCAGACTTATTGGCTCTTTTCTGCATTCAGGAACACCGCTGCTTCTACTTGCATCAAATCAGGACAGTTGCAAGCTTGCAAGCTACAGAATAAGCAGGAGTGATGGGGCTGAAATGCAGGTACATTTCTATGGGAAAAAACACAATTAATAATTGGTTTTCTTTTTATTTCCATTTATCTTTCCCTTTCCTTTTGCAACCTCCTGTCCAGAGAGAAAGCAGCACTTTGTGTCTCCGTGTTCAGGTGGACATTTTCTTCACTAGATATTTCAGAGAAGCTTTAAAGCTCCATACTGCCAGCAGGGTTTATCCTCTTGGAGCAGCTGAAGTGCCTGTTTCTCACACGTCTGCTGGGCAGCAAAGCATAGTTGAATCCTGCCCAGTAAATTTGGTACTGCGGGGCAGCATAACAGAAGTTCACACAATCACAAGGGTTGCTGGCCTAATCAGTCCTCTGCTAGACTGAGCTGTTTTGCTGGAAAGCAAAACTGTGTTCCTAGAAAAGCCTTACTGTAAGAAAAGCTGTGTGGCAGTCAAAGCCTGGTCATCCCGATATCCCTTTTGTCCTCAGCAGAATACGCTGCCTTGTCTGGACCCTGTCACATATTCCTCTTGGGCAGAAGGAAATACGGTCAGGGATCTACCAGCGGGCTGGTGCAAGTGCAGGGATGACAAAGATGCCAAATTAAACACACATTACCCTCCCTGTCCCGAGGGATGCAGAAAGCCAAGGGACCTTTGCAGAGGATGGGCAGCACTGTCTGTTTTGGAATGAGCTGTGGCAGGCAGTGTGGGCACTGAGGTCAGTGGGGACAGGCAGGCTCTGCCACTGTGCAGCTCCATGGGAGTGGTAGCAGCTGCCTGGCTGGTGGGCAAGAAGCTATCTTCATTGTCAGTGTAGTGTTGTTAACATGGGAAACAACTTCTTTTATATGAGGGTAGCAGCAAACTGTGAGCAGAGGACAGTGCTTGCCTGGTAGTGCCTCTGGCAACTGACCACCATGTCACTGCTTGTTCCAGAGACAGCAGTGACCCCAGAGCAAAAACCCCAGGGTATGAGCCCAGAAAGTGAGTCTTGTCAAGTGTGGGTTCACTTTCAGTACAGTTGTGATATAACAGGGAAAACATTCTTTCTTTGATGACTCCCCTCCCTTCCCCCTCCCAAGTGAGAAGGGAAGGATTTGGCATTGCAGGGATTTAGAGAGCAAGGCTTTCTGCAAAGTAATATTATGTCTTCAAACAAAGAATCAAAATTATTAAAAAGAAAACTTGGCACATAAAGGTATTAAATGTTACTTTTAATTCTGAAAAACAGTTTGATTTGGCTTAATATTTGTTTCTACTTTGGTCTCATTGGTTTTCTCTTTGAGAAATAGAAACAGTTAGAGGAGTTGAGGTGTGCTGGTACATGCTTGGATGTTTTTGTTTGTTTTGTTGGGTTTTTTGTATTTTATTGTTATTTTTGTGTTTTTGTTTTTGTGGTGTTTTTTGTTTGTTTGTTTGTTTGTTTTTACATATACGTGGTATACTGACGACATTTCAAAGATGTTCTGCTTGTAGTTTATTTTCTGGAACCTTATCAGTAACAAATCACAATAACAGATATTTCCAAACATCCCAATATTATCACTTGTCTTGAGGTAGGCATTGGACATGTATTATGTGTCCTAGAAATAGTGTGGCATGGTAAAAGGAATATTTGATCCAAACAGCTATGTTCTAACTATCAGGGAGCATAGCATTTCTTATCTGCCTCTTCCCTCTTAAATAACTGTGTCCCTCATAGCAATTGCTCCAGTTCTGTTCTATGAACTGTGACAATGTAGTTAATGGAAGTTAAAATGGGAGCTATAGGATAACACACAGTTTTGAAAATCTGTAATAAAACAGAATTAAATAGTGAGACCAGAAAGTGATATTCCTGCTAACAATGAGTAGCATCCTCTTTCTGTGCTAGCCTCATTAGAGAGAAAGGGACTACACAGATTCAAGTTCTATTTAATACGAATTAATCTATCTACACTCTTGTCTTGGGATTAAAAGCAGGATTAAGTTTTAATGGAGTATAAACACTTTAAGCATTTTTCATATGTTCCATTCTTGAGGAAAAAGACATGAGTGCTCACTGCAAAAGTGGGACTGGGTAACACAGTGTGAGTGAGGGGAAGATGATTTAGGTGAGCGAATGAATTTTCAAATAGAAGGAGCAGAGATGGATGACAATAGAAGTTAAACAAATAGCATGTAATTAATTCTCGCAATTTTACCTAATGCTTTGTGACATGGCTGTCACTAACATTGTCAGAAGCTATAAGTGAAATGGGATTGAAAAAATTTCCAGGCAGCAGTAATCTCAATATGTTGGAAGAATGTTTTTCTAAGATGGATGTCCCTGATTATATACAACACAAGTAGACATGAAAGAGCAGCTTAAAAAGCTTAACTTCTGTATTGACTTTCATCTTAGACTGCTGTTCTTACTCCAGCAAGCAATATATAACCCATATGACATTAAAAAAAAAAAAATATTTACTTTAATGTGACTGCCCTCCCGGGCACTGTCTGTAATTGTAAAAAAGGTCATTGATGCATCTGATTATGCAATTTTACTGATTCATTTATATTTATGTCATTGGGTTTTTTTTCCCCATTTGAAATCATTTGTGTTCCCTGCTAATGCACCTGAGATTGATGGAGGCAATTGTGCTTTCTGGTGGGAGAATAAATCCCACTTTCTGGTTCAAAGTGCAGCAGGAGAAAACCACAGAGATGTTCACTTTCTATTTTAAAGGACTTCCCCAGCAGGATACATACTAAGAATTAATACTGAGTAGGAATTAATGTTGCATTAACCTTCCCCTTTGTTATATCTTATCACTTGGTTTTAGGTATAGTAAAGTCTTTGTTTGTTAAGTCAGTGTTAAGTGGAATGATACTTGGATGCTGCACTTGCAAAGAGAGCTACATAGCACTTTTCATTCCAAGATAGTGATCTTGGTTACTTGCCATTTTCCTGGTTCTCAATTTTTCAAGTTAATATCTTACTTACCAGATTCCCTATGTTCACAATGACTTCACTTAATGCAAGAAATGACAGCACTATGTTATCTGAAGACAAAGCTAAGGGAAAAATGTATGGGGAGAGTTTTTTGTTTGGGTATGGATTTTTTGAGGGTGTATGAGTTTTGGGGCATTTGCTTGATCATTGTTGTTGTTGGTTTTTTAATTGATGGACTCTCAATTTCTTTAAGAAGATTCTGTGCTTGTGACTTGATGCAGAGATTAGAAATCTGTCAGCTGGTGGCCTTTGAAAGTAAGCCAAGGGTTTTGCTTCTGCCAGGGTTTACTAAACACCTGAGGGAGAAAAAAATCAGTTTATATATATCCCAGGATATGTGTTAATCTGAATTGTTGGAATATTCTGTCTGCAGGCAGCGATAGTCGCCATATCTCCCCTTCCACACTCTACACTCATCAATTGTGTACGACTACATGCATCTTGAGAACTTTGTGGCTGAGGACCTGTTGTGACAGTGTCTACAGAACAGAGATTGGTTTGTGGTTTGTTTGTTTTTTTTTTATTTCCTCCCCAATCCCACTATATTTAAGTAATGCTTGGCTGGGAGAACTTGCTAAAATCCAGTGGGTTGCAATGGGGGTGTGAGTAGTAAGGAGTAGATCTGAAGTGCAATAAGCAATGGAAAAGAGCAGAGAGCAGAAAGAAAGAATCAGGGGTTGGTACAGGACCAGAAAGGACGAAAGGGAGTAAATTGAGCCTTGGCTTGTTTCACAGAAGAATAGTTAAGGAACTTCATAAGGGAATAGGTTGATGACGCACCTTTCCCATCGTAGCTTTAAGCAGTAAGTAGGTGGGATAAGGAGCAGGGAGTGTGGAGGAGTAAAGGGAACTGTACAGGGACTGGTGGCTGTGTACCCAGAGCAAGGCAAACACACTGAAGATGGTGTTCAAATACAACAGCAGGCAGATATTTGGAAGATCTTGCCAATGGAAACAATGAATATGAAGATCCAGTCAGAAGTGGAGTTCAGATCATCATCGTACAGGCCTCATAAATTTTTCCAGCTGGACTTTTACCAAGGATTAACTAGTCCCCATGACTGCAAACACAGTTGGACATTTTCACATTGGATTTGGAGACTCTTTTTTTAAACTTTCAAGCAAATGGTACTATTATCAGCCCCAGATGATGATTTTGAGTCCCTAGCTGACTGTGTTGGCTGTTTCCTGTTACTGGTTTACAGGAAAAATATTTTTGCAGAGAAGATATGGCTCATTTGGCATAAGCTAAAAGATTATTGATATTAGGCTCTGGGCCCAGACTTGCTGAATGTCTGAACCTCTTGGCTATTTGTATGATAAATCAAGACTATCCAATCCCTAGTCATGCAATGATATGAACTGTTTAGTAGATGGGTTTTAGAAAGCAGTGTAAGAATTTGGTATAGAAGTAAATATGAAATGCTATTAGCCTAGGCTTTAATTACTCTATTTTTTTTTTTTTTTTTGTATAAGCCAATAAGAAGATCATAAGTTGTGGGATCTGAATTTGAAGATATAACATTCATAGAAAAAGCTTTTTTGAAGATGCTTTGTCAGCTAGTGTTAATTATAAGATGGAGCAAACCTAGGAAATGTGTTTGCAAGTGGTGTCGACTGACTTCATGTGCTAAATGAGAACATGTACCAGCATTCAACTTGGATTTGTGATTAGAAAATGTCTTGGCCACATCTACACCTACTGTTGGCTCAAGCACTTGAATCTAGATATGTATGAGAGAAAGCAGCTTTTTCTGGACACAACTTATGTGAAGTGAGTTACACAACTACCTGGAGCGAGTTACTGTGATTTAGTCTAATGGCAAATAGCTGATTGTGGGTTTTGTTTATCTTCTTAACCTTGCTAACTTGGATCACTACAGAAAAGCTTATATCGCAACTCTTAATTACTAATTATTTATGTTCTGGCTTGAATGACTTGTACAAGAGGTCTCCAGTTTGCTAACTTTAATCCTTGGTCTTGACAGGTTGTCAGAAATTCTCACAAACTATTGCAAAACAGAAGTCTTCATCCAACAGAGATTGATATCTGAAAGAGACAGCATAGTTAGAAGTGAAAATTCTGGCTGACATGTTACTTCCAGGACATACACCATCTCCCTTTAACAGATAAATACTCAGTAAACTGCAAATGTTAGTGGGCACATCTGACTGGGAGATTGGTGGTCAGCCAGAGGAGAGGGTGTAACAACTGCACACTTGTGTGTTAAGAGTGTTGTCTCTGCTTTTTGCTGCAAAGTGCTGTCACAGCTATTCGAACTGACTCAGATGGTCTGGAAAGGGCAGTCTCTAACTTTTGAGGTCAACATCACTGTTTGGTATTCTCTGTCTGTTCTAATCTTTGACCTAATGCTTCTGATTTTCCAAGTTCACAATAAGCTGCAGAGTTTTAATGGGAGTTTCTCTGAGGAGGCTGTGCAATAGTGGCAGAGTCCTGGTGATTGCAGGGAGGTGACAAAAAGAGAAACGAAAACTCCTGACCAGGTCAAGACCATTCAGGGAACCAGGCTGTGGCCATTCAAAAATCACTAAAGGAATAATGAAAGGACCCAATCCATAGACAGCAAGTGGGACAATTCTCAGTAGGAGCCCTTTGAGGATGGAAGAAAGATGCACCAAAACCATCCTCCTATGAGACGCTAACATCACATTACTGGTTACAGCAGTAAAAAAGATTGAATTGAAACTTTATCTAGATTCTGGGCCAGTTTCTGAGGTGATAAAAAGCAACTGAGCAAACAGCTAAATTAGAAGCCAAAGAGAACTTTTTAACTTGACTTGCACCAAATTTTCAATAACCATATTAATTAAATAGAAATCCCTCCAGGTTTAGGAAGGTGGGAACTTTTCTATTGCATAAAAATGAAAGACCAGAACGAATTGTTTTATACTTCATGTTTTTTGGTGACAGACCAATGCTGAGAGTTGTAAAATGGCTGAATATATTTCTTGGGGAAACCACATAGGTATTTAAGTTCCAGCTGTTGTGGGTCATTAGAAAGAAGCTAGTTAGAAGGAAGATGTATCCAAATTGCTGGTGACTCTATTCTTAGTTCCTGTATTCTCAGTAAAAACTGATTTGTAACTGTATTCTGGGTATCACCTACTTAAAAACTGAAATTTAACTGTAGGAGGATAGTGGTGACTAAAACTTTCCCATATTCTCCATGCCACCAGGGGATATGAATGGCTGGAGGTAGGCACCATACAAACTAGTGGGCCCTAATCTGCTGGAGCTGCCCCACTCTTGCTGTATGGCTGGCAGCAAAACATGACTTACTGGTGCAGGAGAGCACGTCACTAATATCTGCCAGGTGACTTGATGGGTTTTTTTCTGCTTTTTCTCTTAAGTAAGAGCTTAGGGGAAATTTTATTCCATGGACAGTCATGGTGCTTGTTGCTATTGAAGGGAAGACAAACAGTGGTTTGGTTTGCATCTGTAGGGCTGGGATGTGAGTATGTGGACTTGAGGTCAAATTGATCAAAGTACTCCAAGGGCTGTGATTTGTTTTTTTTAAAGTTTGTGGTGATCACTGAGCTTGATAATTGGATGCTTAAAACAAAGTGTTGGGCAAAAACATGTTATAGTTTTTACTATGAAGAGTTGTCCAGTCCTTGCAGTGTTTGAGATCAGGTTTACTGACATCTGGTTTTTTTAAAATTCTGAATAAGAGAGCAGCAGCTTCCCAGAGAAGGGAGTCTGGCTAGCATGGCAAACAGCATCTCTCTTCCCCACCTAACATGTTTAGATGTTTTTGTCATGGGAGATTCCTTGTAGGCTTCTTGCCAAGGACAGTGTCCCAAGAACTCTGGTGTGAGATTGCTGAGGCCAAAACAGTGACATGATCTGACTTGTACTGGACTTCATCTTGCAGTGGAAAGATTGGCCAGTGCTTCTGCAGCAATATGGCCTATAAAAACTGAGGCAAATTGAAACCTGAATTTTGAGGCAATAAGATGTTCCAGTGTCAAAGATGGTTAAATTAGAAGTATCCTTTACCACTCACTAGCATTGGAGCAAGATAACCAGCTTCAGTTTTAGAGAGCTTTCTGTCACCATTGACACAAGTCTTTTGCAGTATCTAGTCAGCCCTTACTGAAATGAAAGGTGTGTCAGTTGTGCTCCTTGATAGCCACGCAAGCTTTCCCAAACTCTGCACCTGTTTGGGGGCATATGCTGAGGGATACAGCTTCAAAAGACAGTGGAGCTTGAGTTGACTGCTGGCTGAATCTGTGATGAAAGCAAAACCTGGACTTGACAATGGCCCTTCTCCAAGCAACAAGAAAAAAATCCATAGCTCTAAAAGGATAAAAATATCTTTAGGTCCCCAGTAGCTCCAAGAGAACAGTTGCTTCACAGCATGTTAATCTTTTACACAGTCATTCAAGAGTCTTGAATAGATTTTTACTGTTTTGAAGAACAGTGTGAGACAGGTAAATTTTTGTGGGCTTTAAAAAAAAAAGTTATGTAAATGTATGCTATGGGAAGACTTGTATGAAATGTTATTTATATACTTGGGAGACTATTTGATAAGACATTATTGTCATTTGCTCTGTGATTCTAGACACTCTGAAAAGGCCTTAGTGTCATACATTAAACACAAATAGAGATGCAGCAGAACAGAGGAATGATTCATAAGAATAGCTCTGTGCTTTGCTGCTGTTGTTCTGCTCGTGCTTTGTAGGGAAGCTATAGTGAAAAGCAAACCTGCGGCTTAAAAAGGCTTTTCAGGTCTTAAATTACAAAAACCTATCTGTTGGCTTGCCTGACTGCTTCTGAGCTTTAAGCTATCCAGTTTCCCTCAGATGACCTAACCTATGCCCAGTGGTACTTTCATTAGCCCTGTACAGTCTGGTCACTGCAAAACAAACTTGCAGGCAGAGAGCAGGAGTGATCGTTCCCAGTGCTGAGGACTACTGAAACTGCAGGGAATTTGGTGAAATGGCATATGCAGTTTGTGTAAGAGGGAGAATTATGCTGGAGTCTGCTTAAAAAAAAACCAAAAACAAACAATCCCACCCCAAACAAACACACACCAAAAAAAAAAAAAAACAAAAAAAAAAAAACCACCAAAACCAAAAAATCCCAACAATATACCCTTCAGTTAGAGACCACAGTGCCCAACCCAGCCTTCAACCAGCTGGTCTTCTTGTCAGAGGAAGGTGCCACATGAAAATTCTGGTGTATGTCCACCCAGTGACACAAATTGGGTGAGCCTTTTCTGCTCTCTGTACATGAGTGCCTGAAGCAAGTGTAGATCTCTCTGGAGGTTTATGGAGGCTGAGAGCTCCTGTCTGACAGCATGATCCAAAGCTCAGGAGAAAGGAGAGGGTTTTTTTTTTTAGTGTTGCCTCCAAAGCGTCTGAAACTGTCCCCTGCATAGTTACTGGAGGAGGAAATATGTAGTGTTATCTATATGTATAGATTTTTATGGTCACAAGAGACTATTCTGGTCATCTACTGTTTGTTGGAGGTTTTTTATATTATAGACCTCAGGGTTTTTTCTTTCCTACACTGGATTGAGTTTTCTCTTTAAATATTTAATCTTTAAAAGCTCCAGTCTCTGCTGAGTCTACCACCTACCAGATAAGCTCTTTCAATGCCTAATTATTCTCACAGCTAAGAAAAAGCATCTTATTCCAAGGTTGAATTAGTATAGCTATTTTTCTTTTGAGGTTGGTTTCATGATTTCCTCTTCTTTCAGATTATATTTTTTTCTCAAAATCTTTGCTACTAGATTAAAATAGCATGAACAAATCTAAAATCTATAGGTATATATAAAATCTTTGTCTTTATTTTCAAAACTGTTTTGCATATTAGAATAAGTTTTTATTTAAAAAAAAACAAACCTGGAATGAAGAGAATATTAAAGACTAACTAATAAACCTGCTCTCACTGATTGAATCTGAAACTTATGGATTAACAAATCTCTGCCACTTGCTTACAGCTGCTTTCTATTGTTTTTTGTTGCTTCTTGCACATGTCTCTCCACAACATATTTATCAGTTCTTGAGCAGGTTTTCCAACTCCTTGTCTTTCACAACCTGTTTTTATATTGATTCAAATATGCATGTCAACACTCTTTGGAATGAAGTGTTTAGCTGCAATTCCTTTATATGTGACAGAACCTTTGCCCTCAAAGGATTCAGAACAGCCATACTAGGTCAGACCAGAGGTTCATCTAGCTCAACACCCTCTTTCCAGGCATGTCTGAAACAGATTCTTTTGGGAAGATGATTTAAAAAAAACCCCAAACACTCAAACTGATCTCCCTCTAGGCTGTTCCCCAGACTACCAAAGCAAGTTGTCATAGATGCCAAAGCAGGAAGGCCTTTAGACAAATTGAATTTGGAAGTAATTTTTGCTGCTAGGTCAGGCATGAGGTTATTTCATGGGTGGACACATCCAGAACCACACAATTCTATTTAATCTGAACTAATCTGCATGGTGATCACCTTAGGCCTTGTGAACCTACAATGTGTGAATTGAAGAAGTTCAATAACAAAGTGCATGAAAAGAATTGTTTGGTTTTGGTTTTTTTCCTTGTACAGATAAAATAAAGCTAAGATAAGCAAATGAATAAGTTCTCTTCTTTTAAAAGGAGAAAAATACAAGGGAAAAAGAGAGTAGTTAGTAATGGTAAAAGGGAAGACAAGAACAGGAGGAAGAAAATGGAGTTTTTTGAAAGTCTTGCTCTTGCACATTTTATTGACTTAATTTGTTTTCTAAGTGGAGGAAGATGATGATGTAAACAGGCAAAACAATACTTCCTGGCTACTGATTCTATATGTAGTTGTAGCTGCAGATCTTTTTAAAAGTTTCAGCCATTTTGTTTTGAGCTTACTGATATAAAATAAAAATTATGATTCCAGCACATGTCTCTGTACAATCCCTTTCTTACACTCAGGATAACCAAGTTTCTCTCTTTGTAGTGTGAACTGGACTTGCCACTCCACAGTATGGACAAGGCGTAAAAGGTATATGAAAAAAAACACACACTTTTTTGCGAGCTTCTCGCTCACTGAAGAGCTGTGCATATAAATTTATTGCTCACTGAAGAGCTGTGCATATAAATTTATTCATGTTAGTATCCCAGGGCAATTGGGTTTCAAATGGTCCTACGACACAGGTCATATCCACCTGCAGGTGGCAGGACTATTGAAAAAAGAGAGAGTAAGTTGTGAAAAGGCAGGAGGGGAAATAAAATGCAAATTGTCTACACTGTTTAAATTATGCACCAGAGAACTCTGAACAGACCCAGACAAAACCACAAAATGAATGATGACTAAACACAAAATCATTTTTAGTGCCCAAAATATAGTCTGGAATCACCAGACTTTTAAAACCAATTTTGTATTGTTGATTAGGTATGTCTGGGCTATAAAACCAAACTTTGTTCTTTGAAGACAAAGCTGGAATTTCCTCTGCTCTGATGATGGAGGGCAAAAAAGTCATGTAGCTGAGAGCCAGATGTCAACACTAGCAGGGGTCTTGAAATGAGAATGGGAACAGCTTTTGCTGAGCAGAAGCCATAATGCCATACTGCAGCAAAACATAGTTTAGTGCTTCAGCAAACCCATATTTATAGAAACCATCAGCACACAGCTATGGTCACACATCTAAAGGTTGCCTTTCGCTCCCTTGTAAATATTTTTTAAACAAGACACAGGGGTGGGAGATGGGAGAAAGCTCAGATGATTTTTAAATTTCTACAGCACTGGAATATCAGTACCTGCTGCAGAGTATCTAGTCTTTACCTCTTAAATTGAAATACCAAAACTTGTTCTTCTGAAGCTTTTGCCAGTTTTCACGCCCCCCTCCCACCCCCACAGCCTCACCACTACCGTCAGCATTTGCTATGCCATTTTGCTTCATTGCTCACTTGCTAAATATAAGTATGAGATTTTTCTTTCTTCTGAAAGCTCTGCTGTGCCATAAA
The DNA here is from genome assembly GCF_003031625.1 of Empidonax traillii. Taxonomy (NCBI): domain Eukaryota; kingdom Metazoa; phylum Chordata; class Aves; order Passeriformes; family Tyrannidae; genus Empidonax; species Empidonax traillii. The sequence goes on from NW_020955379.1 coordinate 463,954, forward strand.
CACTGAATTTTGACAACTCCCCCAGTCCAAATCGCTGAGAGCTATGGATTGCCCACAAAGGGGCATGAGTCCATTTTAGGTGAAATCTTGTCTTCTGCAGCCAAGAGAGCTCTTCAGTCTGCCCATGCATGGTACCATTTAACAGTGGTGACCCCTCAAACCAGCAGAGCCTTCCCTTCAGCTGTTGAGGAAAGCATGTACTCCGGGCTTGGGTATTCTTGTTCATTAATAGCCAGTTTGCTTTTGAGAAAGACCTGAAATCCACTCAGTCTCTTAGTTTTGCTGGAGAAACAGGTAGCTTTATGTCCAGTTCACACCCAACACTACAGCAGTGGAGGTGTTATTTCCATCCATGTCTTCTCTGGGGAGCAGGAGACCTGGATCTAAGCCCCTTTTTTTTCCAGGATTCACAGCTCTGAGCTTCAATGTCCTGTCCCAGTTACTAGGCTAGAGGCCTGGTTGTGCACCCTGAAGGAAGATGAGCTACCAGCTTGAACAGACCTCAACTGAGTAAGCAGTGGGAAAACTATGTGGAAGTGGAGCTGCTGTGAGGACAGCATGGTGGAGTACAGTTGCCTTTCAAGGTCAGTTTATGCTTCATGGACAGATGCAGAAAAAGACTGCATTGGGAGCAGGGACTGCAAACAAAGTAGATTGTAGGATGAAATAGTTGAGCCTGGGAGGGACTTCAGCAGATCTCTGGTCTAGCTTTCTTCCCAAGCAGAGTCAGCTGTGTGATCAGGTCATATTACTCCAGTATTTCTGGTCTTGAAAACTTCAAGATATATCCTGTACAGCCTCCCTTGCCAATCTGAATCAGTGTACAGCTGTCCTCAGGGTGAAAAGTTTCTCTTTGCATCCAGTCTGTGCCTCTCACTTCTCTTTACGCCCAGTGTCTCCTCTCCGTGCACCACTGTGGTGGGCATGCCTCCATTTACTGGGTAACCTCATAGGTACCGAGGGTCTGCTGTTGGATGCCCCTGGAACTGTCTTGTCTTCAGGTTGAATAAGCCTTGGTCCTTCAACCTGTCTTCACAGGGCAAGTGTTTTAGCTCTGACTAACCTAGTGGTCCTCTGCTGAACTCATTCACTTAACAATGCCTTTCCTGTGTTGGGGGACCCAAAATCTTTGCACAGCATTCTAAATACAGTATAAGAAAATGCTTATCCAAGAGGGACCATCCTCTCTCTGATCTGCTGACTGTGTCTCTGATAATATATGATTGCTATGTAATCATCCACTCTGTCAGGGCAAGCCACTGGCTCGCATTCAGCTTCCTTCATGACCTCTAGGGCCTTTCAGATGTGCTCCACAGGCGGTGATTGAAGGACTCTGGAGTACACTTAAAAAACCCTTATGTCTTCATTGCCTGTATGGAGAATTGTCTTACCTTTTCTATGAAGGAAGCTTTGGAAATCCAACAATGTTTAAGCTACTGGTCTTTGTTCAATACTGGTGCTGGGTCACCTGGAGATGTTTATTCAGTGAAATATAAGATGTCTTGATAGTTGTTAATGATGCAATTTCCTTTTAGCATTTTCAGAAGTACATAAAAGTTTAAAAGGAAAGAAAATAATTATCCAAAATTCTATTTGTATTACAAATCAATGTAATTTATGCAAGTACTCCAGTATAAATAGATGCAAGGGATGACATCAGAACACGCATGCACATGAAAGTTTGCTTGATTACCACTGCTCCTGATAATAGCAGCTGTCAGTGTGGTGTCAGACTACTTAGTCACAGGAACAGATAACTAAGTACCTTCCTGCTTTCACCCCTGTCCATGACATGTACACAACATGGTGGGGCAGCACCACTGCTCTTGTATCTGACTGCAGCTCATGCTCCCTTTTTTCTGTTGTCCATCACCTTTCAACATCACCTCTTTTCTTTTTCTTATTTCTCTACCCCTTTTCTAGCTGTTCCTAGATGTGCTTTTTTCTAAAGATGAACTGCTTCTCTGAGATAAATATACCATACTCTCATACTGTAGAGAGACAGTTTTTCTCAATCTCTAGTTGCAATTCTGAAATGCTGAGATTGGAGGTTATTGCCAAATTATCAGGACAGATCAGCAGTGAGGGCTTATCCAAAGGTCACTGTTGGAAACACAGAGTATTTCAGGAGAGTGGATTCAGTATAGTCTGCAAAATACTTGTTTGCTTGCTTGTTTGCTAGCAGATACAAAGGCCTGATCCTGTAGCTCTGAGAATGACCTTACTGGCCTCAGTGGGACTGTTGAGTGACAGTGATTGCAGGATCAGATTCTCCAGGTTATTTGATAAATGATGGATGTCCATGGGGAAACTGGTTGGTTTACTCATTGATAAATGTATGCATTTTGAAAATGCAAAATTTTGCTTACGGTTTCCAAAGTAAAAGACCAAATTTCTTGTCTACTTCTAAAAATATAATATTGTCTCAATGTCAAGATGCCAATCTGAAATCAGTCATACAATAGAATCTAATTTACACAAAGGAATCATCATCTTCTAGCATAATGGAGTAAAGCTGTATGGTACTTAAACAGAGGGAAATGCTCACATTTAATACAAAAAGTAAATTGGTGAGACAACATTCACAGTTAGTGGTCTATCTGTTTTTCCTCTGCTTCCTCTCCTACCTTTAATTTCAAAGAGGAAGTAGTATGGGTTACAGCAGTAAGAAAAATACAGGTTTCTTTTTCTGCTCAGCTTCAAATAGCAGGAGACAAGTCTGTATTGGTTCTCTCACAACTGAGTGTCACTGTGCTAGGACAGGAGGTCACTGCATTCTGTAGCCTGCAAAAGATGTGTGAAACATGGGAAGATGGACTATCTTACTGGCCTTGATTCAAGACTTTTGTAATCAACAGTGCTGGAATGCTGAGTGTCTTACTATTGCATGTTTCTGTAAACAAGCAAGGTAAAAAGCTGTACAATCTGCATTTCAGTTGCAGTGTAAGTGGTACTTAGCTAACTGCAGAGTGGTTTGGCCTCTAGTTTCAGAGAAGTTATCCAGCTGTCATGGTTTAAACTCAGCTGTCAGTCAAGTACCACACAATCACTTGCTCTTCTCCTCTCCTCCTTGATGAAAAGGAGAATTGGAAAGTAAAGGCAATCCTTGTGGGTTGAGATAACAGTTTAATAATAGAAATAAAATATCAATACTGTTAATGATAATAACAGTGAGGAAGAGGAGAGAGAGGAAAAAAACCCAAGAGAAACAAGTGACGCACAGTGCAATTGCTCACCACTTATTGACCAATGACCAGCCTGTCCCTGAGCAGCTGTCTGTGGCTCCCAGCCAATTTCCCCTAGTTTATATAGTAAGAATGATATTCTACGGTGTCGAATAACCCTTTGGCCATCGTAGGTCGCTTGTCTGTACTGTGCTACCTCCTGAGTAGCAGAGGAGGGGAAACTGAAAATACCTTGTTTTAGAGGAAACATTACCTAGCAACAACTAAAACATCAGAGTGTTATCAACATTATTCTCATACTAAATCCACAACACAGCACTGTACCAGGTACAAAGAAGAGAATTACCTTTACTTCAGCTGAAACCAGTACACCAGCTTGCCAGCTTTTTCCTTCAGATAGAGGAAGAGCCAGCACCTCAGCCAAGGGTTCAAGAATAACCAAGTGAGTGCTACTGCAGCTGTGTGGGATTGAGCTGGAGTCTGTCTGTGCCTCCAAAGCGTGGGTGTGGGCTACTGCCTGGCGCTTTCAGAGTCTGGCCTGGGTACTGGCCTTCCCTTATGGTACAGGCTACTTCTGCCTGTTGAAAGAGTCTATTGCACTAGTAGAAATACATTCTGGAAAGCTGAGGATCAGAAGACAGAAATCTACTAGATAGTCTAAAAAAAAGAAACAAACCCTTTCTTGTTCAACCTAGAAAACTGGAGCACCGAACTCAAGAAAACTTCTGGGCCAGAGCATCCAAACACCTGCATGTAAAATATAGCCAGAAAAGCTGCCTAGTCCAAAAGCCTGTTTTGAAAAGCCTAATATAACTCAGGAGGATAAGTATACATTTCTGGTCCCCAAAGGTGAGCAGTCTGACACAGTCACACTCACAGAACACAGACATGCAAAGAGGTTATTTCAGGTTGCCCTCCTTCTCTGGATATCATGAATAAAAGACCGGCTTAAAAGTTTTTGAGAGGGAAGACAAATTGCCTCAGACATGAATTTCTCAAATGTTCTTTGGAAGTCTTAGTCCTTTTGCTTATTGAATTTCTCCCAAAGCGTGCACAGAGATGCTAGGGTTTATTAACATAGATTATGAAAGATGTTGCACTAATTACTTAGTTTCACATGGTGTGTGAGGAGATATGGGATTAATAAATGTTGTTTATTATTAAAAAATAAAAAATAGTTGAGGAGGTAAGATATGCACTGCAATATGCTTGCTTATCAAGACCTTTTACTTGCAATCTTTTAAGCTCATCAACATTTCCAGATGAATAAACTGTTTGTGAAGTGTTTGTTGTGCCTTGCTTAAGATGGATGACAGAAAACACCACTGTCAGATATTCAGCTTTCTCAAAGTTTAAACAAAACCAAACCCAAATAAATTCAGACATTTAAGCACATACACAACTAGCTTTATTAGCCTTGAATAATTTTTTCATAACATGCTGTCCTGAGTTGGAACGATGTCTCCTAAATAACTTGAGTTGGACTATATTGCCCTTATTGTACAGAGAAACATTGAGAAGTTCTAAAAATCTTCTTTCCAGACAGGCTTTGGTCAGACTGCTCGTCAGCTCCTGGGTAATATGGGTTGATATGTTTGGGTGGGTTTTGTGCTTTTGTTTATTTTGGGTTGTGGTTGTTATGTTGTGGTTTGTTTGTTTGGTTTTTTTTTAATTCTTTGGTGGGTGTGGAGATGTTAATTTTCAAGTAACTAAAAATCTGGAGGTTTACAAAGGACTCACAATAAAAGTAATGAGACAATTTTAACTAGGAATCTGCTTTGAACTAGTTATGTAATGAAGGGTTAATGTTTTTTAAACGGATTCCTGAATCTATTTTGAAGATGGATGTGTTAGTCTCTCATTATGTACACCTGTGCCATGTGCTTCTCTGATAGATGGAGCTAATATATTTGGACAGTTTTCTGCCATTAATTCCTAATTAGATACTTGTCAACAGCATGAATTGGTATTGCTTTTGTTCAGCAACCCTGTGATTGCTCTGTCCACCCTAATTAATGAACAGCTTCCTTATAAGTAGATTAATAGAGGTAGTCCCACTACCTGAAGTTATTTCAGTCACTGTGTTATAATGCACCTCATCAGAGAACTGTAAAATGAAGCAGCATTTCAATTAGCTATTACACAGTATCTGATTGTTTTTCTTTTCTCAGCTATTCTTTTTACTGTGTGTGTTGTTTTGGTTTGGGTTTTTTGGGGGAGTTGTTTTTGTTGGTTGGTTTTGGTTGGTTGCTTGCTTGCTTGGTTGATTTGTGTTTGATTTGGTTTTTTGTGGGTTTTTTGAGAAAGCCTTGAACTCTCCTGTGCTCTTACACACAGCACAGCTTTCTGTAAAATGTCACTGCTCTTAAGAGCAACAGCAAAGATAGCAAATCTCTCACTGTTTTGCTAGAGAAAACTGTAGCGTAAAATTCTCTGTGTTCTGCTTATTGCAAGGAGAGAGATTTATCTTTTAAAAAAAAACCAAACAAACCCTCAGTGACAGGTACTGTGAGGTGTGCAGTGTCAATTACAACTTCTTACAGTAGCTTAGCCCAAATGCTAAATGACTGTGTCAGAGGGTAAGACAATAAGGTAAACTAGAAAATTGTAAGCGGCATTTACAATAGGAAAGTCAGAAATTATGGTAGAAAACTTGTCATATGTTGGTCTAGTACTGTAAAAACAACTGTGTGAAGTCAGCAGTAGTATCCAGTTCTGAGCTTCATACTACAAGAGAGACAAAGATACACCTGAAGGATGAGGTGCTCTCCAAAGGGACCTGGACAAGCTGGAGAAGTGGGCCCATGGGCCTCTCACGAGGTTTAACAAGATTAAGTGCAAGGTGCTGCACCTGGGCCAGGGCAATACCCGGTATCAACACAGGCTGGGGGATGAACAGCTGAGAGTGGCCCTGCCAAGAAGGACTTGGGCGTTTTGATGGTTGAGCAGCTGGACATGACCCAGCAATGTCGACTTGCAGCACAGAAAGCCAGTTGTGTCCTGGCAAAAGCAGCATTTCCATCAGGTTGAGGGAGGGGGGACACAAAGGTGTGTCTGGAGCATCCCTCTTATGAGGAGAGACTGTGAGGGCTGTGCCTGTTTAGTCTAGAGAAGACTGAGAAGAGATCTCATCAATACACACAAGTATCTCAAAGATGGGTGCCAAAAGGATGGTGCCAGATTCTTTTCAGTGGTGCTCAGTGTCAGGACAAGGAGTAATGGCCGTAAACTAAACCACAAGAAGTTCCAGCTCAACATCAGGAAGAACCTAGTGGCTGCAACAGGGAGTAACTTCTGGAACAGGCTGCACAGAGTGGTTGTGGAGTCTCCCTCTCTGGAGACATTTAAAACCCACCTGGACGTGTTCCTGTGTAATCTGCTCTAGGTGACTTTTCCTTTGGCAAGGGGGCTGGACCAGAGGATCACCAGAGGTCCCTTCCAACCCTACCTATTCTGTGTGATAAGGTAAGCATCCACCTTTATAAAGTCTGTTCTTGTCTGAAATAGTATGTGCTCAAGCTCCCTAAAGTGTTGGGAGTTTGGGTCGAATTATACAAGGCATGTAAAGCTAGTGCAAATATCACTATCTTTAGTTCTTTATGCTGTAGCTACAGACTTGCCAAAAGTTTAGAGAGTATATCCAAAGGTGGAGGAGAGATAGGAAGAATGCATACATACCCACTGTTTCCCTTTGGAGGACATTTACTGGTTCACTGCTGAAAAATTCAGTCTAGGGACTGAGCCAGCTGGCTCTGGAAAAGGAGGATAGGTGTTTGGTTACCCACCCATTCTCCTGTCCCCCTGCTTCTGAGGGAGGCATCAAACCACTCTGATGTGGGAGTAGTGGATATCTTTAAAAATGGAGTAAAGCTAAAGGGGCACCGACCCCCTCAAAACCTACCTGAGTTTTAAGTTTCTAACTTTTATTTTTTTTCTGAAGATGTTTGTAACCATAATTTAGTTCAACAATGAATTTAGAAAGAGAAGCAGCCAAATGGTTCTCTAAAAATGTTGAGGAAGGTGAGTCCTAAATACCCGAGCCACCTGAGTTCCTTGAAGCATGAACACAGCATAATGGTGGTCTTGGACTCCGCTGTTCTACATCTCTGGTTGGAAACCCTGACTCCTGGACAAAATAGTTGCCACTATCACATAATCACCACCACCACAAAAAACCAAACAAACAAACAATTAACCAAAAAAAGAAACTCAAACGTGAAGAGAATAAAACAACTTCGTGGTGGTATAGAAGAGACTTTGGTTTTTCTCAAAACTGATTCTGGTAGGTTGTTTTATAGTTTAGAGAAGTGCATGTTATACTTTTAAGTATACTTCATATCTCAATGGACATCATTGAATTCAAAGGAATATAGTTACTCAAAAGGCCCTGAAGAATCTGCTGTATAGTGAACTCCAATATGCACATTTCAGTTGTGGTTGTAGATAATATTTTAAGCAAAATCAAAGGTTGGAGTAAGAATCACTGTCATTTACAGAATCACAGAATATGCTGAGTTGGTAGGGACCCGTAAGGATCACTGAGTCCAGTTCTGATGCCCTGCACAGGATCATCCCCAAGAGTCACACCATGTGTCTGAGGGTATTGTTCAAATGCTGTCTTGAGCTCTGAACACAGCTTGGTGTTGGATCCCAAAATATGATATCTACAGAGAGGGATTTGAGTGGACTTTGCATAAAGCCCTGGGCTACAAGAGTTGGGGAAAAAAACCTTGGTTTGAGAGACAGAGGAGATATCATCGGTGTTGATTGCCCTGCCCCAGCCCAGAGAGTCCACACCTTGATTTCAACAAACCTCTGCCTATTGTACCTTATCTCTCCCTTTGTGTTCCCAGAATCCTTGCATCCAGTAGAACTTCCCCCCTGTGAAATCCCCTAAGATAAAGGTGAAGTAATTGCTAAGACCCCAAATTTGTTAACCTGGGTTTTCCCCTTATGTCATCTCCTGAAACCCCCTGATGGTAATAAATTGTAATAGTTCCAACCCCTATTGAATATGTAGACCCTAAACCCTTTAAAAATGAACTTGTAAGTCCAATAAACCATTCCAGTTTCTTGCCTCCCTGGGATCATCTTAGTTTTGTTGACCTCTGCAGCTTGGTGCTGTGACCACTTCTCTGGGGAGCCTGTTCCAGCACTAACCACCCTTTGGCTGCAGAACCCTTTTCTAATATCTAACCCAAACCTCCCCTGACATAACTTCATGCCATTCTCTTGTCCTGTCACTGGTTACCACAGAGAAGAGTTCAGCATCTGCCTCTTCCCCTTGTGAGGAAGCTCAAGAGTGCAATGAGGTCTCCCCTTCTCCAGGCTGAACAGACCAAATGACCTCAGCCACTCCTCGTATGACTTCCTTTCACCATCTTCGTTGCCCTCCTTTGGACACTCTTTAATAGCTTAATGTCTTATATTGCTGTGATAAAAACTGCAGACATTCTATGCTATTATCACATCTTTTCAATAGTAAGATATCCAAGAAGAATAGAAAACATAAAATATTAATATGACATTCAAGTTTTCATTTTTAAAAATTTATCTTTGCTATAGCAATTAAACAGCAGAGTAGTCATGCAGTAAGGGAACATGTAGATTCACAATGCTGTTCATACAAACCTAGAAGTTAAAACTAGAGCATAGAATTAATGTAACAGCGCTCCATGAAAAGTGTTTTATTAAAAAAAAAAAGAAATATCACTGTATAAAATTCAAAGATAAAACTGTTTATCACAATGCTTATAGTGTATAGAACAGCAAAGAAAACTTGGTGTGATACAGAACTTGACCCAAGGCATGAAAATCTAATTGAAAGGGAAACTGCTGCACTGAAATATTTGAACCAGACTGTCTTAGGTAATTTTTTTTCTTCCTTCAAGGCTGTTTACATGAATTGCAAGATTGAATGAATACAGCATGAATATCAATCCGAGGGAAGAGTTGGTCAAATTTTAAACACAAAACTGTCTCTCTAGTAGTATTCAATCCAAC
>NW_020955379.1:473435-479997 GCF_003031625.1 Empidonax traillii
ATGAAAATCTAATTGAAAGGGAAACTGCTGCACTGAAATATTTGAACCAGACTGTCTTAGGTAATTTTTTTTCTTCCTTCAAGGCTGTTTACATGAATTGCAAGATTGAATGAATACAGCATGAATATCAATCCGAGGGAAGAGTTGGTCAAATTTTAAACACAAAACTGTCTCTCTAGTAGTATTCAACCCAACTCTTTTTCTATTTGCTTATTTGTGTCAACATACACAACTACCTCCATTCTGAGATTAAGCACCAAAAGGCCAAAACATCAGTTTATCAGTTTAATCTCTTTGGTTAGTAGCACTACTACTCACAGAACTTTTTATCAGTCGAGCAAGATGAATCTACCTGGGATTTTCAGGCTTTAGAGTACACCTTGATTTCAATGTATGTTTCCAGATTGGAAAGTACAGATAAAGTGCAGTCATGCTTACATGAGAGCTGAAAATAAAACAATAGAACTCCACACTTCTTATGAGAGATCGAAGACACAGGAGGGCAAGGGGAGATAGAGTGAGATCATTGCTACTGGGAGAAACGGTAAGCATGGGAGAGGTGGCAGTACATTAGGAGCCTGTCCTTCAGGTGCCATACAACCTGACCCCTCTCACACTGGTGGCAATAGGAATGAGCAGCTTGGTGTCTTTACTTTTTTTTTTAATTATCTCTCTAAGTGTAGTGCTTCAAACTGGAGACTCAGTGATACTGTCACCAGTGTTAAGTAGAACAGATCCTTTGCCTGTCAGAAATGCAGCACATTACACAATTTCATCTGCATTAGAGAGTAATTTTGGTGAGAGGGACTTCTACTTACTTCTTGTGCACTTGAAACTCCAGTCCTTGGTGGCTCTGTTCCTTGTTTTGCAGCTGGGTGTTAGATTCAACGATAGGAAATCAATCACTCCATTCTTCACCGTCTTTCATCTTCTTTTACCACTTGTCCAATTTATCATAGCCATGCTGACTTTGTCCTCGAGACTGTTTTCCTACTTCTTCATCTTTGTGTCATCTCTGTACTTCCTTTTTTTGTAGTTTTTATATGAATCTGTTCTTCCCTCAAAGTCCTTAGGGGAGATGTGGAAGATGCTCAGGATACAAAGGTGCTTTGCATTGGAGGTACTTTCCCAAGTCTAGCAATAATCTTTGCTAATATGTTTTGTTGTAACTGGTCATCCATTTCACCCATGCTTATGTATAGCCTCCTAGATATGATGTTTTTACTTTGGTCAAGGTCAAACAATACCATGGCTACTGATTCCTCTCTGTCTTAGTTCTCAGATAGTACTAATGGAGTCCCTCAAGCCAGAGCACTCTACTCATGAAGTCCTTTGCACTTGGTCTTTCAGCAGATGTCTGTCTAACTATCTTTTAAAGCTATCTAAACTACTTAAAACAAAGAGTTAAATTCACCAGCCTGAACAAGGTCTAACCTGATGGGTAACTGAAGTTTAATGTCTCAGAAGCTATTTACTACAGCATGAGGTTGTTCTTTGAGCTAAAATCACTCCAAGCAGTTCTAAGGAAATACACATTTAAGCAAAATTTTCTCTTGATTGAATAATATCTTCTAGTCTTGCATTATTCTGTAAAGGTCTAAAATGGCAAGTGGCTTTTAATACTAGCCTAAAAAGTTACTGCAGTAGAACGAGGTTAATTGTTTTACAATTGCTTTTTCCTTTGTTTAGTCTGTGCTCAATGCGCAATGTCATTAGCTTTAAAATTTCAAAAAGGTTACTTGATAATTATTATAACCATTACAAGGTTGCACTATCTACTTTCTGCATGTATTTAAAATTTTATCTAAAAATTTTAAGCAAGTGATGCACTATTGTTATCATTGTATAGGAATCTTTTCTTTTTCATTTTGTTTGAGCCTTAGCATACTGCACCTGACTGGAACAGAAATCACTTCTCATGCACTGTTTACACAGAAGAGGCAAAGTCTGTCATGATTTTAGCATGATAATAAAGTATTGCTAATCAACTGTCTCAGGTTGGACTTGGCTCCTAGCCAAGTCCCTGGACTCCGGGGACAAAACCTTCCTCTTCCCTTTCACTTTCTCTCAGTCGACCGGAAAAAAAAAACTAAAAGAACCTAAACTGAATGAATTTTAAATTTATATATATATATATAAAGAAAACTATATACACACTATAAAAGGGAATTCCCCAAAAGGGAAAGGGAAGGGAAGGGAAAGGGAAAAGGGAAAAAAGGACAAAAGGGATAAAAAGTTAAATATTTCTCTCCAGAGGAAGCGAGCCACCCCACACAGTTACTACAGCACTGTTCGTTTCTCAAGGCTAATTAGACGCGCTAGGCTTCATTCTTTTACCCGGGCAGAGCGACAGCAGAGTTACTTCCACCTTGGGTTTGCCGGAAGAAAGAGAGCGAGAGCTTTCTCTCTCTCCTTATTTATATTCTTGCTTACGTAAAATTGTATGGAATACTGGGAACATGACCTTGGTTCCTTGGTTACAACCTGATTACCAAGGAAGGCTTAGATTTAAAATTACTACATTTTTCACTTCTTATTCCATATTATTTTACGTAATATTTATATTTTACATATTTGTTTATATCTCGCGCATATATACATATATATATATATAGTTTTTTGGAGTAGTTGTTTTGTGGTAAGCGATTGACTTCAGCATTAATAGTAGCTCGGTTTGGATCTTTGGCACTTCGGTTACAATTGCAGTTCAGGTTTAGGATTGGTTTTTTGTTTCATCGTTAGATACTGGTATCAGCATTGGTCAGGTCTCTCCCACTTGGCGACTGGTTTTTTGTAAAACAACTTGAAGCACAAAGTTAGTTTTTTTCCAAAGATAAATTTCTTTGAGGCACACACTGTATTTTTCTATTCTTTCTATCGGTAGGTGGCATCTCGGCTCTGATGACTTGAAGTATCATGGGCTCATTGGGCTAGGAACAATTTTTCTTTGTGTTGCTAGTCCAGGTCTATTTGTGATACTTCAATTTGCGCAGCTCTATTCGTTTGTTTGTTGTTACGATGTTCTTCGTTGGCTTGACTTTTGGGTATATGGGTATTTACGTGGCGGACTTTTATATCTAGTTTTTTTACTTTAGAAGCGATGTTTTGCCATAAATTAGTAGTCCATATGGGTTTTCTTCTACGCTTTTAATTCATGTTTTTCTATTGTTTTAGTCATTTTCATAGGGCATTGGTTATCATTCATGAGTCGGTATAGAGGTAGAGTTTTGGCCATCTTTTTCTTTTTGCGATGTCTAGGGCTAATTGGACGGCTTTGAGTTTCGCAAATTGATTCGATTCGCCTTTACTTTCAGTGGCTTCTGCCACTTGTTGTGTGGGACTCCAAACAGCTGCTTTCTACTTCCGGTTTTTTCCTATGATATGGCAAGAACTGTCAGTGAAAAGAGCATAATGCGTCTTTTCATCTGGCAGTTGATTATATGGCGGAGTTTCTTTAGTTCGACTTACTGGCTCTTCTTCTTCTTCATTTGCTAGACTGAAGTTTTCACTTTCAGGCTAATTAGTTATGATTTCCAGAATTTCGGGGCGATTCGAGTTTCCAATTCGAACACGTTGCGTAATTAAAGCAATTTACTTACTTCACGTAGCATCGGTGGCATGATGTGTAGGAGGCACTTTCCTTTTGAACATCCAACTTAGTACCGGTAGTCGGGGTGCTAGGAAGAGCTGCGCTTTAGTGTTAATTACTTCTGAAGTTGCTTGTATGCCTTCATATGCCGCCAGTATTTCTTTTTCCATAGGGGTGTAGTTGGTTTCAGATCCTTTGTAGTTTCGGCTCCAGAAGCCAAGTGGTTGCTCTCGTGTTTCGCCAGGCACTTTTTGCCAGAGGTTCCAGGAGGGACCGTTATCTCTAGATGCAGTGTAAAGTATATTTTTTACATCTGGTTCCGTTTTGACTGGCCTAAGAGTTACGGCATGTGCAATTTTTTGTTTGATTTGCCTGAAAGTCTGCTGTTGTTTAGGATTCTACTGGAAATCGTTCTTTTTACGGGTCACAAAATAAAGAGGGTTCATAATTTGGCTGTACTCGGGGATGTGCATCCTCCAGAAGCCTATGGCTTCCAGAAAAGCTTGGGTCTTCTTTTTGTTTGTTGGTGGAGCCATTGCTATAATTTTATTGATGACTTCGGTTGGAATTTGGCGCTTTCTATTTTGTCATTTCACTTCTAGGAATTGGATCTTTCTGGCAGGCTCCTTGACTTTGCTTTTTTTAATGGCGAAATCGGCCTTGAGGAGAATTTGAATGATTTTTTCTCTTTTGTCGAAAATTTTTTTCGCTGTGTTTCTCCATACAATGATGTCATTAATGTATTGGATGTGTTTTGGGGCTTTACTCTTTTTCAGTACAACCTGAATTAATCCATGACAGATGGTGGGATTGTGTTTTCACTCCTGAGGCAGTTGATTCCAGGTGTATTGCACGTTTCTTCACGTGAAAGCAAATTGTGGCCTGCACTTTTTTGCCAAGGGAATGGAGAAAAATGTATTTGTTATGTTAATGGTAGCATACTACTTTGCTGACTTGGACTTTAGCTCGTACTGGAGCTTCAACATATTTGGTACAGCGGCACTCAATGGTGGTGTGACTTCATTTAAGTCACGATAGTTTACTGTCAGTTTCTATTTATTATTGGATTTGCGTACAGGCTAAATGGGGCTGTTGAAGGGTGAGTGAGTTTTACTGACTACTCTTTGACTTTCTAATTTCTTGATTATTTTTTGAATAGGGATCACAGTATTTCGATTGGTCCGGTATTGTCGTCTATGTATTGTTGAAGTGGCTATTGGCACTTGTTGATCATCAATTCGCAGGAGTCTTACAACAGAAGGATTTCCTGAGAGATTAGGCAGGGCAGACAATTGTTTGTATTTTTCTTCAATCATCGTGACTATATTAAAAGTCCATCGGTATCCCTTCGGATTCTTGAAGTATCCTCTTCTCAGGTAATCAATATCAAGGATACAAGGAGTTTCTGGCCCTGTCACAATGGGATGCTTTTCCCATTGGTCTCCAGTCAAGCTTATTTCAGCCTCTACCACTGACAACTCTTGCGATTCTTTTGTCACTCTAGAAATAGATACAGTTTCCGTAGTCTTGTGTTCAGATGGCATCAATGTACACTGGGCACCGGTATCTATTAAAGCCCGGTATTTCTGTGGATCCGAGGTGCCAGGCCATTGAACTCACACAGCTCAGTAAACTCGATTGTCCTTCAGGTCCCTTTCCTTCTCCTGGCAGAAGGCAGGGCTCCTTTATTGGTTCTTGTCAGAGAATTTAGTGTCAGATGTCCTCTTTGCTCCACCAATGGCCTTCTTGTTGTCTGGAAAGTGAATTGCAGCCTTCTTGTATTGTGGAGATCGCAACTGCTTTTCTATAAAATTCGCATCAATTACGAAGACAATTTTCTTGTTGGGTTCTTTCTGCTTCAGCTCTTTTACTCTGGCCTGAAGTTTAGAAGTGGGCTGTCCATCCCATTTTTTTATGTTCTCTTCCTGATTGCGTAAGTAGGACCACAATTGATTACGTGATTGACGGTTAGGACTTTTCCTCTTGCGTGTAGGGGGAGGAGTTGTTGACCGAGATCTGGACTAAGATCGAGGTTGAGATCGAGTTTGTGGTTTAGATCGCTTTACTGGTGTGTTTCTGTAGTCATTTCCATCTTTGTAGTCATCTTCATATTGGGAATATTCATAATCTCTTTTCATTCTTCCCTTAGAGTGGGTGGGTTGACGTTGGACATCGGAAAGATTTTCGAAATTCTCCGTTATAGTCTGTATCCACTGACACATCGTTTCTACATTTGGTTCATTTAATTTTGGATGGAATGCTGAAATTAGGCAGTTGACGTATTGTGCAGGGGTACCCTTGATCACTTTTCTCCACATTGGATTGGTACACGGGAGACGCGCAGGGTCTAAGATATCATAATAGTCCGGCTTACTGAAGATAAGTTTAAGCATGGCCAGTTTCCTTAGATATTGAATACCTTCTTCCGCAGTTGTTCATTTTCTTGGAGAACTTGTTAAGTACTCTTTAAATGGATATCTCTCTCTCACCGCAGTAAGGATCCTAAGTCAGAGACTATGATTAAATCGCTCTCTTGCAATCCCTTGCTCAATCTCACGGTCTCGAGCCAGAGATCCCAACTGCTGTGCTTCATGACCTTCCAGCATGTGATTTCTAGCTCCGTTGTCCCAGCACCTTACCAGCCAGGTTAGAATTCGTTCACCAGGCCGGCGACTATAATCTTTTCTTAAATCCCGGAGCTCTGCTGGGGTCAATGATCGTAGTACTTCAGATGTTCTTACGATTTCTGCTTCTGGATGGACATCCCTCCTATCCATTTCCACTTCTCTTCTGATGTATCTTTGTGGAACTGTCTCCACTCTGCCTCTCTCACGTGGATGTGGAAACGGAACACGCCTAGGGGATGGGCTTCTGATGGGTGGAGGTAATGAATAATCCTCCGGACCCTGGGATGAGGATTTTAGATATTCCTCCATTTCTTCTGTGGAACAGTCAAGGAGAGTATATTCAGGT
>NW_020955379.1:480258-482880 GCF_003031625.1 Empidonax traillii
CCACTCTGCCTCTCTCACGTGGATGTGGAAACGGAACACGCCTAGGGGATGGGCTTCTGATGGGTGGAGGTAATGAATAATCCTCCGGACCCTGGGATGAGGATTTTAGATATTCCTCCATTTCTTCTGTGGAACAGTCAAGGAGAGTATATTCAGGTGACAACATTCTCCTTGGCTTCTGTGTTCCATTAGGCACCCGAGTTGTTGCCCCTTCTTCCTTCAGACGCATCCCCCTCTCTTTTGGACGCGCCCTTAATTCCTTGGGACGTGCTCCTTCTTTCATGGCTCGTTCTTCTTCTTCTTCAGTTACACGCCTCAGTCGTGGGGGTTGGCTTGTGGACTTTGCCTCATCCCTTATCCACATCTTCTTTTTTGTTATGGGGGCGATAGTGATTTCAGGATCTGTGGTGGCTGTAGGTGTTGACCTGTGAGTTCTCATGTTCATAAAGTCCATAATCGGAACTCCAGTGTTCGCAGGTTTGGTCCCAGCTGTGCTAGCTTCAAATGGCGTCTGGACTCTGGCCTTGTTGGATTCCATTCTGAGTGGTGTAGTTTGTGTCCTTGACTCAGCCTTAGCTTTTTGAACATGGTCTACAGCAGCTCGGTAAGCACTAGCCAGGCCCCAACATAGAGCAGAGATTTGGGTATTTGGATTCTGGTATGTAAGACAACTCTCCATTAAACGACGGGTTATCTCATTAGGATCAAAGGCCTGTGTTGGCGTGAAGTCCCAAGTAATGGGAGGTGCCAAGCGCCCTATCCATTTACCAAACTCTTCCCATGCTCCTTGCCAACCAGGAACTGCCCTTTTCAAGCCCCTTTTCAAAGCTCCAGGTAATCCCTTTGAAGTACGGCCTTTCCTAAAACAAGGAAACCAGTGTAGCACAATCCTTCCAATTTTAAAGAGTATGTTCATCACATTCATCATGACCAAAATTGTTGCCACACAATTTACATAATTATTAGAGGCAATAGTCAGTTTGGGAATTTCTAGTAGCCAACCTTTAAAGTCAAGATAGGAAGAATATCTTTCCCAAATGTCTCGCCAATTGAACACTGTTGGATTTGGATTGTTCCACATGTAGTAGCCTAAAACAGGTGCAAAAGCTGCTAAAAGCACATTGAAAATTAGAAAAGTGGCCATTGTTTATAAGTTGTTCTCACTGTTCTTAAATAAGAGGTATATTTATATAAACAAATCCCTCTTGGCTGCAATCCCAGCAGTGTTCCCAAACAAAGGCAATGTTTGGCAGAACTTGGCCACCTGCCCAGAAATTGTTACCAAAACAAACGTACTGGTAATCTCGGTGGAACCTCCAAAAAATGTCCCAGGTTGGACTTGGCTCCCAGCCAAGTCCCTGGACCCCGGGGACAAAACCTTCCCCCTCCCTTTCACTTTCTCCCAGCCGACCGGAAAAAAAAAACTAAAAGAACCTAAACTGAATGAATTTTAAATTTATATATATATATATAAAGAAAACTATATACACACTACAAAAGGGAATTCCCCAAAAGGGAAAGGGAAGGGAAGGGAAAGGGAAAAGGGAAAAAAGGACAAAAGGGATAAAAAGTTAAATACTCCCCTCCAGAGGAAGCGAGCCACCCCACACAGCTACCACAGCACTGTCCGCCTCTCAAGGCCAACCAGACGCGCCAGGCCTCACTCCCTCACCCGGGCAGAGCGACAGCAGAGCTACCTCCACCTTGGGTCTGCCGGAAGAAAGAGAGCGAGAGCTTCCTCTCTCTCCTTATTTATATTCTTGCTTACGTAAAATTGTATGGAATACTGGGAACATGACCTTGGTTCCTTGGTTACAACCTGATTACCAAGGAAGGCCTAGATTTAAAACCACCACATCAACAAACTGCAAGCTACGCAGCCAAGGTTTCTAGAAATAGCCAAAAATTTCTTCTGTCACATCTGTTGCTTGATTGACCTCGAATAGGTCTCTAATCTCAGAGAGCAGTAAGCATTTGTCTGCAATATGGATCTCTCCTACATTGCTTAAAGCTGAACACAAAGGTGCCAATTGCTCTCCAAAATCTTATCTATGCTGGAATGATCACAACAAACATGAGATGCTATTTGAAGTATGACTATATTTTTGGCATGTCTGTAAGCTACAACTTTTTGTTCTATCAAAAAGTAAGGGGGCCAAAACTCTGCAGTTTGCAAGATTTTACAGTCAGTAAAATAACAGTTTAAAATATTCTGTTTTGAAGTCACTAAGCAGGAAAACTGAACTGTAAAAACCAGTGCGGTTATGGAAATTTAATCTTGGAAGTAAAACTGAGTAGTTAAACTAGGGGTAACAGTGAGGGGGAGAAAGGCACCTGAGTCAGAGCTGAAGAATTATAACCTTGGACTTCATGAAACCTCACTTTTTCATCTGATTTTTGGAATCATCCTCTGTGAGTGAACCTTCTATTGGGTTATGAAAAAAACCCCAAAACCGGAAAAGCAAAAGCATCTCCATGGTTGCAACATAGGTCATTAAATTCAATATTTTATTTGTTGAGCAAGTTAGAGTGTACATAACAAAATTTATGTTGGGCTTTTCACAAGGAGAAGAGGAGAAATGAGGTTCCATTAGCACCCTAGTAAAATTTGGGTTCTGTGAT
>NW_020955379.1:482901-485651 GCF_003031625.1 Empidonax traillii
ATGAAAATCTAATTGAAAGGGAAACTGCTGCACTGAAATATTTGAACCAGACTGTCTTAGGTAATTTTTTTTCTTCCTTCAAGGCTGTTTACATGAATTGCAAGATTGAATGAATACAGCATGAATATCAATCCGAGGGAAGAGTTGGTCAAATTTTAAACACAAAACTGTCTCTCTAGTAGTATTCAATCCAACTCTTTTTCTATTTGCTTATTTGTGTCAACATACACAACTACCTCCATTCTGAGATTAAGCACCAAAAGGCCAAAACATCAGTTTATCAGTTTAATCTCTTTGGTTAGTAGCACTACTACTCACAGAACTTTTTATCAGTCGAGCAAGATGAATCTACCTGGGATTTTCAGGCTTTAGAGTACACCTTGATTTCAATGTATGTTTCCAGATTGGAAAGTACAGATAAAGTGCAGTCATGCTTACATGAGAGCTGAAAATAAAACAATAGAACTCCACACTTCTTATGAGAGATCGAAGACACAGGAGGGCAAGGGGAGATAGAGTGAGATCATTGCTACTGGGAGAAATGGTAAGCATGGGAGAGGTGGCAGTACATTAGGAGCCTGGCCTTCAGGTGCCATACAACCTGACCCCTCTCACACTGGTGGCAATAGGAATGAGCAGCTTGGTGTCTTTACTTTTTTTTTTAATTATCTCTCTAAGTGTAGTGCTTCAAACTGGAGACTCAGTGATACTGTCACCAGTGTTAAGTAGAACAGATCCTTTGCCTGTCAGAAATGCAGCACATTACACAATTTCATCTGCATTAGAGAGTAATTTTGGTGAGAGGGACTTCTACTTACTTCTTGTGCACTTGAAACTCCAGTCCTTGGTGGCTCTGTTCCTTGTTTTGCAGCTGGGTGTTAGATTCAACGATAGGAAATCAATCACTCCATTCTTCACCGTCTTTCATCTTCTTTTACCACTTGTCCAATTTATCATAGTCATGCTGACTTTGTCCTCGAGACTGTTTTCCTACTTCTTCATCTTTGTGTCATCTCTGTACTTCCTTTTTTTGTAGTTTTTATATGAATCTGTTCTTCCCTCCAAGTCCTTAGGGGAGATGTGGAAGATGCTCAGGATACAAAGGTGCTTTGCATTGGAGGTACTTTCCCAAGTCTAGCAATAATCTTTGCTAATATGTTTTGTTGTAACTGGTCATCCATTTCACCCATGCTTATGTATAGCCTCCTAGATATGATGTTTTTACTTTGGTCAAGGTCAAACAATACCATGGCTACTGATTCCTCTCTGTCTTAGTTCTCAGATAGTACTAATGGAGTCCCTCAAGCCAGAGCACTCTACTCATGAAGTCCTTTGCACTTGGTCTTTCAGCAGATGTCTGTCTAACTATCTTTTAAAGCTATCTAAACTACTTAAAACAAAGAGTTAAATTCACCAGCCTGAACAAGGTCTAACCTGATGGGTAACTGAAGTTTAATATCTCAGAAGCTATTTACTACAGCATGAGGTTGTTCTTTGAGCTAAAATCACTCCAAGCAGTTCTAAGGAAATACACATTTAAGCAAAATTTTCTCTTGATTGAATAATATCTTCCAGTCTTGCATTATTCTGTAAAGGTCTAAAATGGCAAGTGGCTTTTAATACTAGCCTAAAAAGTTACTGCAGTCGAACGAGGTTAATTGTTTTACAATTGCTTTTTCCTTTGTTTAGTCTGTGCTCAATGCGCAATGTCATTAGCTTTAAAATTTCAAAAAGGTTACTTGATAATTATTATAACCATTACAAGGTTGCATTATCTACTTTCTGCATGTATTTAAAATTTTATCTAAAAATTTTAAGCAGTGATGCACTATTGTTATCATTGTATAGGAATCTTTTCTTTTTCATTTTGTTTGAGCCTTAGCACACTGCACCTGACTGGAACAGAAATCACTTCTCATGCACTGTTTACACAGAAGAAGCAAAGTCTGTCATGGTTTTAGCATGATAATAAAGTATTGCTAATCAGCAAACTGCAAGCTATGCAGCCAAGGTTTCTAGAAATAGCCAAAAATGTCTTCTGTCACATCTGTTGCTTGATTGACCTCGAATAGGTCTCTAATCTCAGAGAGCAGTAAGCATTTGTCTGCAATATGGATCTCTCCTACATTGCTTAAAGTTGAACACAAAGGTGCCAATTGCTCTCCAAAATCTTATCTATGCTGGAATGATCACAACAAACATGAGATGCTATTTGAAGTATGACGATATATTTTTGGCATGTCTGTAAGCTACAACTTTTTGTACTATCAAACAGTAAGGGGGCCAAAACTCTGCAGTTTGCAAGATTTTACAGTCAGTAAAATAACAGTTTAAAATATTCTGTTTCGAAGTCACTAAGCAGGAAAATTGAACTGTAAAAACCAGTGCAGTTATGGAAATTTAATCTTGGAAGTAAAACTGAGTAGTTAAACTAGGGGTAACAGTGAGGGGGAGAAAGGCACCTGAGTCAGAGCTGAAGAATTATAACCTTGGACTTCATGAAACCTCACTTTTTCATCTGATTTTTGGAATCATCCTCTGTGAGTGAACCTTCTATTGGATTATGAAAAAAACCCCAAAACCGGAAAAGCAAAAGCATCTCCATGGTTGCAACATAGGTCATTAAATTCAATATTTTATTTGTTGAGCAAGTTAGAGTGTACATAACAAAATTTATGTTGGGCTTTTCACAAGGAGAAGAGGAGAAATGAGGTTCCATTAGCACCCTAGTAAAATTTGGGTTCTGTGAT
>NW_020955379.1:485895-538499 GCF_003031625.1 Empidonax traillii
CTCACTTTTTCATCTGATTTTTGGAATCATCCTCTGTGAGTGAACCTTCTATTGGGTTATGAAAAAAACCCCAAAACCGGAAAAGCAAAAGCATCTCCATGGTTGCAACATAGGTCATTAAATTCAATATTTTATTTGTTGAGCAAGTTAGAGTGTACATAACAAAATTTATGTTGGGCTTTTCACAAGGAGAAGAGGAGAAATGAGGTTCCATTAGCACCCTAGTAAAATTTGGGTTCTGTGATATCTTGACTCTTGCTAATCTCTTCCTTGCTCCTGAAAATATGGAGGGAGAGTTGCCTAAGAAGAGTGTCTATGCTTCTAGCAATTGGGAACAAGTCTGGATGGTAAGGACAGCACTGGACATTTGTAGTTTAGCATTTGTGTTGCCTGTTAGCTCTGACTGTGACACTGCAGGGTGATCGCGCATTTCACGCCACGTACAGATAGCCCACACCAATGCTGTAATCAGAGTGGTACTGCAGTTTATCAATACTGCACACAGGCCCAAGCTGCTTTACTCGGGATGGAACAAATAAATCACTTTGGGGCCACATTTCAGTAAAAGAAAATTAAAACAGATGGGCAAGAAACCATCACTGTGCATAGAATATACATAAAACTTAGAGTGCACTGCAAATTTCTGAAACATTTAGTTGTTTGTTTGGGGTTTTTTTATACACAAATTAAAGGGAATTGAAGTAGTACCTGAAAGAGACAAGATGCAGAGTCAATTTTAGACATTTATTTAACCTCAGGAGGACTTCACAAGGTTGTTTACTGACATAAAGATAGCTTCACATAGATTTAACCTATCAGAAAAATAAAACTACCTCACTAGTAATGAATGATTAGTGTCTCGTAATTTGTAGTTATCTCTGAGAAGGCCTCACAGATATATATTGCTTGGGAACTGCTTCTCAAGGATGTGGTAGCTAACTTAAGAGCTGAAAAAAACAACAAATTCTTTGAGAAAGATCAGTAAGCATGAACAACCTCAAAGAAAAAGTTGAAAATATTACTCTTGCATGAGCACCTTTTTCAGACTAATCCTGAAACTAGATGTTATAGGAAAGTACCTCTATTTAGCTCTTGCCTGCTATTAGTCTCCTTTTTGCTAACAAGACACGACCTGAAATAAACGTCTCCCAGAAACTGAATTTTCAAGTCTGTTCATTGAAAGATGTAGTGGCACATTTTTTTAAAGCTCCCTAAGTCACCAGTCAGATGGAGATGAAAAAGGACATATTTCAAGTCTGTATGCCACTGAAAGAACTACTTCAGTACACTGTGGTGGGGATAATGATGGGAATGATATTGTCTGGATATGAAAGGCTGAACAGCACAACCCACTTTACTCCGAGGTCTTGCAGGAAGTTGTCTTGCTGGTGATGCTTGCACCCATCATTTTGACATATGACTGTTTTTCAAAAGTATAAAATAAGCTGTTTCAAGATAGGGCTTGAGCAAACGTGTTGGGGTTTGCAATGCATTTAGTTTCTTGCAATGCAGAAAGTTTCTTTCTCTCTAGTTTCCTTAACAGGTGGTAGATTTTGAAAAGAGAATAAAACCCTTGTTTTAGCTGCACTTGCCATTCTCTTTTCCCTTTGAAATTAATAAGTCAGGCAGAGCTGCGAGGTAGCAGGCTTCCTGTTGGAGCATATCATGTCCCCTGTTAGTAAATCACTTTCTCCTGCAATGTCAAAGTGCACTGTAAAATTGAGTTATTATGTTATGACTGAAGTAAAACACTCCAAGGCTGAGGTGGGAGCTCTTGTTCTATGCAGAAATTTCTGGTGTGCCCTGTTGCATGCCTCTGGGAATGCAACCTGTTGAATGTTAAGTATTACTGTTGGGCCTTGGCAGGACTTGTTTAGGTATCCACTGTATAATCTCTGTTCAGCTTCCTTTTTCCAGATAATGGCAGTGACTTCGTGTTTTTATCTTTTAAACTGATATTTTTCAGCCCTCACTGTGGGGCCAGATGTTTGTTTTCAGATGTTTGGATAAACAAAATCTCTGCCCCTGAACAGAGATTATTCCTCTGCTGTAAAAATAAGTTCTGCTCTTCTATTTTTATTTTAAAATGGAAGCCTGACAGGGAAATAATTTTGGAGCTATGCATGACCTCATTTTAAAAGGCATTGACTTTGATTTCTCAGTTCTGAAATACACATCAAAAATTTAAAAAAAAAAGTACAGAGGGTTTGATGGAGCTTGTTGCTGACTGAAGAGAAAAATGCTATATTCATGTTAGAAGACCTTTGATGCTTGTGATCTTACAACTACATTAAAATGGTAAGCCATTCTACGGAAAGCTATTGATGTTGAATTCAGCAGAGAAAACTGAGAAGCAGAGAAGGTTTCTGGAGAGACAACCTTCTGAACTAGCTAGTATGCACACAGTATGCTGATAAAATGATACTTTTTTGAACGTCTGCATAAGACTAACAATGTAGTGCTCTTGTAGAAGCACAATAAAGCACGCTCTAAGCCTTCTAAGGCATTAAAGTGTTGAGGAAAGTGGCTGGCAGAGTCCTTGAGAGGACAGGAGGAAATTTTTTTTGAAGGATTCAGTTTTAGAGCGGAAAGAACATGTTCTTGCAGACCTCAGTTCTATTTAAAAATTAGTCACATGATAAATTTAAAGGATGTTTCAGTGGAGACACTTGTTGCAGGCAAATGCAGCCCAGTGCTTTTGTGAAATTTGATTTCCTAAGTATGTGACACTACCTTTGGTTCAAACCTGGGTGTTATTAAAGAAGAACTGATGCCCATCATAAGACTCAGTTGTTTTCTTTCTGTGATTATGTTTTGTAGTGTCCCTTGGAGCACCAACCCAAAGTAAAAATCGGAATTAGGTAGTGTAGTTCAAAGTATCCAAAGCCTCTCTTATAGCAACTGCAGGAGAATTTGGATTGGAGATGGCTGTGCTTTAGGCCTTCAGAGACACCTTGGCATAGTGCCTCTAAAATTGGGAAGCTTGGAGGGGTTTTAATTTTTTTTTTTTTTTTTTTGCTAGTTCCCTGGTATAAAAAACATTTTTTAGAAGCTGTGTTTCAGGTGTTGCAGGTATTCCTGGTCTTGCAGACATTTCTATACTTACTTCTAACATAGCTCCACATCTTGAGAACATTTAACTTATGGTCAACAGGATGAGTTTAATCGCTACACTTAGTCATTATTAATCAGTTTAGGACTAAAACAATGATTGTAAGCGGTGTTTCTGAGGAGGAAGCTGATGGTGGACTTTTCTTTCTACTTCCTATTCTTTTGCTATTCCTTATCTATTTTGTCCCTTCCTTTTGTTTCTCTCCTGCTTCAGTTTGCAACAACATTGACCTGCTGTAAAGATCCCAAAACAAAAGGTAGAGCCGAATTGCTTCATACCTGACATGGGTTAAGACACAGCAGCTGCTCAGACCCATGTCTAATGGGGGCTGGAAACAAGTGTGGGGAAAGAGTCACCTTGGTTCAATTGCACAGTTCTCCCCTCAATAATCCTTCAACCTCAATTATCCCAGAGTGTTAACGACAGGGCTGTAGGAACTACAGAATGAAATACCATTAAAATCACTTAAATTAACAATCTAAGTGATGTAGGGGAGGGTGCATCATCCATCAGAGCTCTATTGATCTAAGTTGGTCTCGAGCACTGTTTTGATTTGAGATATTGACAATTTTAGTGTAACAGAGGTGGACTATTACCACTGGAAGTCAGCAGGGTACTGGTGATGATGCATACATAGAGAGAGACTAATAATAACTTGAATGCCATTGAATCAATAATGGAATCATCAGTGAGTAAGTGCTGTGTTTTTCAGGCTTTGACAGGGCTTTGAAGACATGCTGTATGTGAACAACCAGTGAAAAGGGCAGGGGGAGGGTAAAAGATCTTTCCCACTGTAGAAGCAGGATGCTTTGTTATAGCAACAACATTAGAAATAGTTATCTAGGATAGCATAGACAGAAATCATTATTTGTACAAAAGTGTGATATCAAATGTGTGGAAGTTTTGTTTCCTTTTTGGAGGCCACTTTCTTCTTACCTTTTTCTTTTCTAATAAAAAGCAAGTTCATTAGAGCAAAATAATCTTTGTCTTGTGGGAGGGAGAAGGTATTTCTTACTAGTATTTTTGTGCAATTACTTTATGGCAATAGCATTTGAGATAATAAGCTAGATTCCCTCCTGATGAGAGCAAATATGGTTACATTGAAAATAAACATAGTTACATATTCAAGAGATGAATAGGATAGAAGTCTCAGCTTTGGAAGATACACAAATAACCTTATAATACATTCTAATTCTCTGCTATTAAAATCAATAAGTAAAGCATAACAGTAATAATGTGTAACTGAAATAAAGCATTATTACTGTTTTAGATTCTTTTTTTTGGTGGTCTTTTGGTGGGGAAAAAAACAACAGGAGAGCTCGGAGTACTTACATGGAGTTTGCCTTTCAGTTTTGGGGTGGTGGGGGGGGGGAGCGGCAGAGATTTTTGTTTGTTTGCTTTGACTTTTTTGTGTAGTTTTGTTTGTTTGTTTGTTTGGGGTTTTTTAATCACAAACAGGGGAAACAATAAAACTGCCTTAGGGAGTGTACCATATGAAATAAAAATAATGAGGACCACCTCCAATAATGGTTGGGGAATGATCATCTATCACACATGCAGAAGATCCTTGCAGGTAGGCACTAAAGGACAAAGTTAGTGAAGCTGCACCGTCTTTCCTGAGTGAAATATTATCTCCTGAGCTGCTGGCTCACTGACAGGTACTCTCCCTTTTTGAAAGATAGGCTATAGTCTGTCTGTGTTATAATCCTCAGTGTTGTTTTTCAACATTAGATTAAATCTGACATGTTAATTTGGAGAAATATTTCAAGTTTCAGAAATTAAAAATTAAAAAAAAGGTAGTCATCTCACTAACACTTAAAATGCAAGAAGAAAACCTCTGCCTGCTAATGTCTTGTTTTCCCCACCCTGTGCCACTGTCATTCCTCCTCATTTTGTTGGCTAAACTGTGCAAGTGAGCAATTCTCCTGGCTTGAGCAAAATGATCTGGGTTGGTTCAAGCTGCAAAGATCAGTCTTGTGTATTTTGATGGAAGGGGATTTGAGGAAGGCAGAAATCCCCAGAACTGGCTGCTAGTGAACAGTTGGGGTGGGCTGGCAGGAAGGAGGTGCCACCTTCCACTGGCACAACTGGCAGTGGGAATGCACATTTATCACCTTCCCATGTATTGGCTAGACCCAGATTTGATTGCTTTCTTTTCTTCCTTCAAAATGAGGAAATTGCAATGACAACATTCATTCAGATTTTTCTCCTCTCTCTGAATACCATCAGAGAATAAATTGGGTCCTGAATTCTCATGCATGAGCATATAAATGCTCCATGAACCATGGCAGCATTTTAACCTCCAGTGTTTGCATTCATCAAACCCTCACTTTCAGTTCTGATTCTACAAGTATCTTAACCTCTGATATTCATTTGTTCTGGTCACAAATAGCCTTTTTGACAGTGGCGAACAACCCCCTATGCAAAGTCTCACTCTCAGCTGGTATAACACATCTATTTGACAAGATAACTTCTAAATAAATTCCTAATATGTTTCTGTAGATTAGCACAGGACATGATTGGCTTGTTTTCTGCCATGTTTTTCCCCTTAAGAAAAATAGAAATATGTGGGGACTGTGTTGTGTTGTGTTGTACTTTGACTTCGTTAAGGACAAAAGCAGTGTATCATCAATTGCAATATGAGCCTGTAATATATTACATCATGCTTTCAGGTCTAGTGAACCACACTGCACTGGCCTCCAGCAACAGCTAGCTATTAGGCTTTTGTGATAATTCATCCATTAATAAACATCCAGAATCCCTGGGAAGATACAGAAATTCAGTATATCTAAAACAATCCATCCATAAGCTTTTTGACTGTGTTGGGTTGGCTTGTAGTGCATCATGAATTCTCTTGCAGGACAAACTGTTCTTAAGCTTCATTGTAACAGAAAAGTTTGTTCACGAGTTGAGTCCTCGTAAGACCTAATGGTTGGTTTGGTCATTGTTTTGCCAGAGTTTCCCCTTCATTTCTGTCTTTTCTAAGTGATATGGAGAAGAGTAGAAGCAGCACATCAAGGGAAAGCTCAAAGGAGAGGTTGCAAGCATAGTTCTATTACATGAAACGATGTTAGTGGCATTGGCGGTTTCTTCATGCCAAACTAAGTCACTTTGAGTGAACTGGGATCAGTTTCAAGTATAGGTCTCACATTTGTCCTCTGCAGAGCAAGCATGAGGATTTATTGGGCTGTGGAAGATTCTTTAATTGGGAAAGGAGATAAAGAAAAGGATGAAAGTTTTTCTCTGAGTGGCTGCTGCTATTCACAACTGTACAGAGAAATTGGGGAACCCAGAGGTGGTGGTAAAGAAATCATGAAAGGAAAATAAAAGCCTATTCTAAGTGAGGGATGCATACTTTTGCAGCCTTCACCTATGTGCAAAGGATGGGTGTGAGAGTGTATAGATGTTTTATCTCCCAACAGATTTTTAAAAAGGTGTGGTTGCCACAGCAACTACCACAGAGTTGTGATTTACAGTATGACGCATCTTGCATGCTCCACAGCACAGTCTCTCTTCCTCTGATTGGAGTCTCTGGGGTTAATTGGTACTTGTTCAGTATCACCTCCACTGCAGCTCCCACCTCTCCCCGCTGCCTCAGCTCACGGATTGGAGCCAGGTGGTATGGACCAATGTCTGCTTTCACATCCTACTGGATTTTGGCCTGGTTCAAGTGTTGATGGCCTTGAGGCTTCATGATTGCATGGTCACCCCTGTGATGAATGCCACGTAAAGCAGTACTGATGAGAGGTTTTCCTTTCAATGCAAGAAGAAAGGCCAAGAAATGCAGAAATCAAATGAAAGCTTACTTATAGTTGCTTACAATTGACCTAAAGCATCCTGTCTTCTCTTTGTGTCTTGCTCACCTTTGGCTTTTCTTATTTTCAAGGTTATTTTTTCCCTGTGCTGATAAATTACATACCTGTAGAGCTTCTCTGTTGATGGTGGTGCAAATGTGTGCTCTCATCAGTGCCATGCATGTATCCATTGGATTGTTGAAGAGTTACAGTTCTGTCAGTTGTTTATGTAAGGGGGCCATTCTGTTAGGTAATGAATTCATCAGACCTAGGGGTAGGCTGCATCTTTAATAAATAGCTGCTGTAACAAATAGCTGCTGTCCATACTTCTACAGACAGATAAAAATCATGTATGAAAGAGGTCCTAAGGCAGTTTCACTTCCTTGGTTTTCAAAACTAATTTGAGCCCAAGCTTTTATTTTGCCCTCTTCCTTTCTGTTTTGCTCAAAAGCATTTTTATGTCTTGCTAAGGAGAAAAGTAATCTTGATTGAGTTTTCAGAAAGGTGCATTTTAATGAAATACCTCGAGGTGGTGACATTGCAGGCTGGTTTCTTTATTGTTGTACCTCAGTAAAACATGAACATTTGAAGGCAAAGATGAAGGCAAGCGTTCTGGAAGACAGGTTTATCTTGCCTGAAGTAGCAAGGGAGACACTTAAACCACTTTGGCTTGTATTGGTAAATAACTGGATTGTTACCTCAGTGCTACAGCACTGAGAGTGAAAAATATTTTCATTAAAAAAAAAAAAAAAGATGTATTTGTTCTAAAATAAATAAAAACTAAGCACAAATAATAAATTTAAAAAGAGCAGAATTATGGGCAAACAGTAGATAACTGTCTTATGCTGGATTCAAAAAGATATAAAAGCTCTTACAAATGTCTTATGCCAGCTAGTCCCTTCAGAGAGTAAAAGTACGGAATGGTAATTATTAGTTTTCTTTTTGGCTTTCTACTTTAGCCTTTTGCATAAGAAAAACAGAAGGGATATACACACTAATAAGACAACATCAAAGGAAAATAACCCAGCTGGAAAATAAAGGACTTTCACAATGCCATGCAAAGGAACATAGGAAAGTCAGCTTAATAGCACATATTCCATTTGAATAGAATTAGCCACCGCTGCTGTGACAGCTAGGGAATACTGGAGCGCAACATCGACATGATATTGTTACTATAGCATACATTTCCTAGGCCTCCTTGTCTTATTACTGGTTTGGATTTCAGATACAACCCTAATAGTTTGACAAGCAGCATGATAGCAAGATAATTCTTATGCAGCTCATATCTGTGAGGACATAAGAAGCTGGGGAGAAATGATACTCATTTTGTAGGTTTTAAAGTTAGATGAATTTTGCCAGCTTTTCCCAAATCCACCTGGAAAATGCTTAAGCTTTAAAGAGTATAGTTAAAAAACTGTTGGAGAAAACTCCCACTAAGTTAAAGGGGAAGAAAGCAATTGGCTTTTTACGCATTTTCCACTCCATAAATATACACTTTCATGTTCATATACTACAAGATATTTATATAACACAATATTATTCACGCCTTATGCAACGGTTATTTTTCACTAACTGAAGGCAGAGATTATAAGATGGAGCCAACTCTTCAATACTTTAGGAAGAAAATAAACAGGATTGGGTGTTGTTTGCCTTATAGCAAAGCAGTAGCTCCTTTTTCTGCATTTATTTTTCAACACAGCAAGACAGTCTGTGAACATGCAGCACAGAAGGGAATCATGAGCACAGGTAAGAGGTGAAAAAGAGCTAAATGTTAAGAACAGAAATAGACCAGTTGTTTTGCTGCCGTTTCAGTCTGTGCAGCTGAGAAACTGGTATGGAAATCACTGACCTCAAGCATTGTTGGTGGAGTCCAGCTACATTTATACAGATGGAAGTGAGATGAGTCTTATTGTCTGGAGTGAGATAGGCACACCCTTTTCAACAGGAATAGTAGTTTACACAAATTGGTTGAATATTTGACAGCAACATTTTGAAACAAACCACTCTAAAAACTGACAACTTATCCTGTGCTTTGTAGCTGGATTCTAAAAAACAGAAAAAAAAAGGGGGTGAGGGTTTAAAATCTAAAGTAAATATGATGCATTTCCTCAAGACTGAAAAAAAATCACCAAAATAACCATTGGACTTTGGTGAGCTTATGTAATATTAATATATCATATCCAGTTTATTTTTTTTAAGGGTAAAAATGAAGCAGGGCCAACCACTAAGTGGATACTCATGCAGTTATTTGGCCTCTTTAGCCATCAGCGCGCTTGTAGCAAGCGTGGGTAGAGCCCCTCTCAAATCTTCGTTCGCGAAGCCTAGCCATGACGATTTGGAAAACACAAATCATATAAAAGAAATTATTTACACATAAATTGCTTGAGCTAAATGGCTTGTAAAGCTAGTATTCATCTGCAATGGGGAGATACGTGAAAATTTCAGGTACTTTAGGGCCTGGACCTGAAGGCCTTTCAAGGGTCACTAGACCTTGATGTCACGAGGGACACTGTAAATATTTCTAAGAGGCTACGTAGTAGAACTGTAAAAAGCTAAACCCAAACCAAATAAAAAATCCCACCCCACATTTGTAGCCTGTTTTTTTGCTCTTTGGTATGCAATATTTCCATGGAGACCATGACTGCTTTATCCCCAAAAGTTAATCTTGACAATGCACACTACATTCATTTCAGTAGAAATACTTCTTCAAGTAAATGGACAACTTGGGTAGCATTTCTTGCTTTGCTTAGCAGCTTCATTTGTCCTTTGAAATACCGATCACAATGCCTGAGAAAGGTGTGATGTCTACAGCTTTTAAGATTACAATTCTTGCCAATACAAAATGTTCTTTCTGAAACATTAATACATTTTGACGTAAGACTCACTCATTTGTCTTCTGTGAAAACTGTTTGAAATTTTTAACTTTGATTAACAGTGCATAATTCCTTATTCAAGTCTTTTGAATTGAAGGTAGAGGATACTGTGTCAAACCCCTTTTTTGCACACTTTTGTTCTATAACAGCAGTTTAGAACAAGCAGAGGAATAGAAAGATGAACCTGGAATAAATTGGGAAAAATGTATGTTTATGTTCAAGACCTTCTAAATAAAACTGATTCAACATATCACCTTCTAAGTGCATTTGTACCGTTGAACTTGTGTTGGATAACTTGTGCACTTGCTGATGTTTGCATGTGCTTAGGTAATGTCAAATTTGGACCTCTGCAACAATAAAAATACTGCTCTGAAACATTTGAAAAAGTCTGGAAGACTTTTTTGCCTCATATTATGAAAAGACTTAGACTTTTTCAAAAATCTCAACTTTAAACCCTTTGATTAGAATCGTGCTCCTGAAGAAACATTTCAGGGCTTATTGCATGGGGCCAATATTTTAATCTTAGAGATATGAAATAGGTGTCAGATCCAAATTTTACCAGGACCAAATCTCTGTTCACTTTCCACATTTCTACTAAGCCATCTCATTGCTTTGGTCTGATCCTCAGCAGGTGCCTGTAGACATAACTGTGTAAAAGTCACTAGGGCTCTGACTTTCCTTGAGAAGCTGAAGTAAACTGTGCATTTCAAAATACCTGACAGGTGCTTGATGCAAAGTCAGTGTATGGCAAGTCAATTAATCTTTCAGTGCCTCTGTTTATCCCTCCATAAAATGTCATGCACATTTCCCAGAGTTTTATGAAGCTCTTTAGGTGTTTATTAAGCACTCTGAGAATCTCTTATGGATGGAATGTTGGTGGTACACAACATGGTGCACCTTTGTCTCAAGTATAAGATCTTCAAGGTACTTATAAGAAATATGGAGGAATACATTTTACTAAGGCTCATAGCAACAGGAGAAGGGGTAATGATTTTAAAATAAAAGAGAGTAGATTTAGACTGGATATAAGGAAAAAATTGTTTATGGTGAGGGTGATGAAGCACTGGAACAGGTTGCCCAGAGAGGTTTTGGACACCCCTGAAGTTTTCAAGACCGGATTCTACAGAGCTTTGAGAAACCTGGTGTAGTGGAAGTTGTCCCTGCCATGGTAGTGGGCTTGGACTAGATGACCTCTGAAGGTCCCTTCAGACTTAAACTGCTCTCTGACTGTGCTTTAATTCTAGGCTTCGCTCTCCAAAGCCAAAGCTACCTAAGATCATTCCTAAGTAAATGAATTACAGACCACCACCACTGATTAGACATGAAACCATACTGACATTAAGGATTTCTTTCCTCTGGTTGTTATTGCTTTTTAATCATAAGGTGAGAGAGGAGGATGTAGACGCTGAGTCACAAGGACATCAGTGCAGCTCTGTCCTTCCTGCCTATTCGCTCCTGCTCAGTACAATAAGCTCTAGGGATTTTGTTTTGCATAATAACTGGCGTTTTTAGAAAACTTTGCTTTGCCAAGGCAACTGCTTCTAACACAACAGCTTGTGTTAAATACTTTGTACCTACATTAATTCAGCAGTCTTTTTGCTCAGTTTAGAACTTTTCTCCAGCTGTACTTTGCAGTTCTGTTTCACAACCTGAAATTGCCTTGCCATTACCATAGTTATTTCATCTGATGTGACATTTCTTCCACTCAGAGGACCTGAGAAAGCTATATGTAGCTTGAAAGACAGGAAGGAAGAAAATGATATAATAGTCCTCTTGTTGTAATATCAGTTGTCAAATGAGTTGGAGAGGACATATCTGGTAGCCTTGGATTAATTTTTCATTTTTCTTGTCCATTTAGCTTGTAGGGTGAAAGAAAAATAGAAAAAAAAATAATTACAAGAAATTTTATGGCTTAGTTTTGATGTGGTGTATGCTTTTACCTTTTCCATATTTAACAGCATGTTACAGAGAACCTACGCCAAGTTCATGTTCTTCAAAATCAGAACTAAAGCAGTCCTATAGTCCTATTTTTCCTTTCTCCTCAAATGCTTTGCCTGCCATTTTCTATGTCAGGAGGTCGGTTAATTTTATTCCTTCCCTGGGGTATCTTGCTAAAGCACTTGTCTGCATGTAGCTATTTCAGTCCTGAACACTATTCCTGCTTCTCAGAAGCAGAATGTGTTGCTTTAGTATGTACTCGATTTGTCAATTATTTCTTTCCCAGCTGCTAGTAAAACATCTGTCAGGTCATCAAATACGATGTGAGTACTGAGTAACTGTGTTTCTTACCTTCTGCTGAAGTACTTATGCAGCTGTGGATTTCAGATGTGTAATTATAGCCTCCAAGTCTGTGAGCACAAACTCGGGTAGAGGAATGTCATGTAGGTGGGAACCTGGTTTAATTAAAAAAGTCTTGAATTTATGTTTGGTTGTTTGGTTTTTTTTAATAATGCCAATATTTTGAATAAATAGGATAAAAGTGTTTTCTCTTTAGAAAGCAAAACAATTAAACTCATTTAATGATAATGTTAAAGTTTTTATAATATGTTTTAATGATTAAATTTAACAATAAATTTAAAGTTTTTTTATAGTTGGGTTTTAATGTCAGCTTCCTATCTTAAGAAAATTACTATATTCTGTGTGATGTTTCTATGAAGGGAAACCACAGTAAATTGTTTCATTAAGCAGGTTTTTTTTTTTAAATATTTTATTCAAAATACTGAGTGACATTTTAGTGATAAGAAAATCTGCTGAAATAAATAAAATCACTGTCTTCAAGAACTCTACTATTTGGAGTAACTCCTATGAGGCTACTGCTTCTTGTGATAATATGTTATTCTATTCAGTTAATCATTTTACATTATGTACAGTAAGATACTCTTGTAAGGCTGACTGCCTTCAGAAATTCATTTCAATTTGGGTGTAAATTCATCACACAGTCCAGATGCTGGACTATCTGTTCATTGTGCACTTGCTAGCTGTGACCTCCCCCCGAACACCATAACTGGCTTTTGTTCCTTAAAAAAAAACACTAAAAGAAAAACCACTCCTCTTTTAGTGAATAATCTGGTACATCAGGACACAATCCCAGGACATGGAAATTTCTGGCTCAAGTCTTTCTTTTATCCAAACAAACTTGTTTTTCTACCTGCTACCTGCTCAGTATCTCCTCCTCTGTGTTTGCCCTTTTGAGCACATGTGCTTAAATGTCTTTGTAATGGCAGATGGATCTCTTCAGTCATCTATTGATACATCAAAGTGTGTTTTATCTTATTCAATAAATATCAATGTGTTCACGTGTGAGGAACAGTTCCAGTGGAAGAAATTGCCAGACTCTGCGAAGCAATACTTAATAATGCATTTGAATCACTAACAACTGATACATTTTTTGAACTCAACACTGCCATGCAGCCCACTTTGGTCTAGCCCCCCTCTATCTCTTTCCTTTGCAGCACTAATCACCATCACCTCATGTTTGCAGTATCAATTCCCAGGTTTTGCCTTCCCTCAAACTGCGAGCCTCTGTCCTTCGGGTTCCCCTTTGAGCACTGCCAGACATTCACTTCACAGCCTTTTCTTCCACTACAGTTTGCCCGTCTCAAATGCTAAAAAAACTTGCCACAGTCTAGTTCTAGCCCTGCATGACATGTCACCTGCTATTACTTGTCCAGCTCACAAGTATTATGTGGACTTAGAAATCTTTCCCTGTTCATATCCTCTGCTGATGTGTAGTAGGGCACAGTGTGCCTAGCCAATCACAGGACATATTTGATGGTGCTTTGGCAAGTCAGTGATGTAAACTTTCATTTTCTTGAGAAAGATATGACTTTTGTGCCTGGGACCTTGATGGCTTCACTTCAGCTGCTTGTGAACCAAGTGTAACAGGGTGCTATCTTTTGCTGCTTCAGCTGTACTCTTTGCAGGGTTTGCTTAGGTTGTGTTCTCAGGGCGTGCAAATACACCTGACATCTTCGGTTGCAGTAGTAGGAAAGAAACTACTGCAAAGCCTCAAAGGAGGAAACCATGTGGCTAGTATGTCCAAGATTTGGGCAGTTCTGAGTAAAATATTTAAAGTAGATATAAGGGATTGTAAGAATCCGCTAAGGTACTTCAGGCTATGCACTGACTGAGGAAGGTTGCTGAATACCTAAAGACAAAGTGCTTTTGGGTACCTATCCCCATAGTGGGCTTCGGTGATAAAAGCTGAGAAAATCCCATCTTCTGGAATGTCCAGAGGGGAATGGATTTCTTCATGCTGTAACCTAAAGTAAACCTGAATTTGGGACTACTCTTACGTTATTTGAGACAAATTTAATCCATTTTCAGGCTTTGTATGGCCCTGACTCAAACGGCTCTTCACAACAATGGAGCTGGAGTGGAATGGGAAGAAGGCTCCTGAATCTCTGCTAATAAAATAAAACATTGGACCTGTTCCTGTGGGTGAATTCATTTTCCCTACTCTCTCCAACAAACTGTCTTTAATCTAATAAGTTTCCTTCTGTCATTCACACTTCTTCTGAGTCACAGTATTGCAGGCAAGTTATTTAAAAATTAAAAACCACAACCACGCTTTGGAGTGTAATATGAATCTTTGAAATTTCACTGGGCATTTCAATTTCAAAATTAAACCTAGCAATCAAGCAGATGAGGACAGATGACCACAGGTAACATGAAATGCATTATTTCTGTGTGCTGCTGAAACCTGGGAATGTATTTATCCTTTGGAGACTTTCATGTATAAGCTGTAGACTTCAGGTAAAAATGTAGAGGGTAGAAATATTTATCTCAGCCATCCATCAATGCCTACTTGATTAAGGTATGCAGAAGGATTTTTTTAAATAGCAACTTATTTCCTTGTTACATGCACATCCAAGATTTCAAAAAGAGGATCTATTCCACGTGGTGCATTCCTTTTAAGTGAAGTATTATTTTTTTAAATGAAAGCTGAGTGTTGCTTACATATGAGCTGAAGAAAGAGATCCTTCTTATAACTGCAAAAAAACCCACCTTGCAGAGCTGGACTGAAATAACCAAACTAACATTGATTCTCACTGGGGCAAGGCAGCCCTGTGGGGGCCAGTAGGAGCCTTTCCTCTTGAGAAATTGGGCTAAGCTGGAGCAAAGCAGGTAGTGATATGTGCCTGTGCTTGGAATATCCTCACACCATCCCTTGTAAAGTGCATATGGCTTGTTTTATATGCTGTGTTGTAGAAGTTTTTCTTTATGCTGCTCCCCCAGGAGCTGTGTTGTAGCCCACAGGACTGCCAGTGACATTTCATTTCTTGCTTCCAAATTTTTTTCGCACTTTCTGAGAAAACTGCTCAGTTTGGTATAGAAAATGGAGGGCTAGAACCAATGAAGGTAATGTTTAAGGTGTTGAAGCAGGACCACCACCAAGTGAAGCTGAGCTCAGGTACCCAGACTCCTTAGCAGAGACTCAGACAGGATGCACAAGGATCTGAAAATACTCAGAAAAGAAAATTTTCCAAGGTCACTAGACTACCTTACCTTGATTACAAGTCTATGGAGGAGTGATGTGAGTTTGAGTCATACTTCAAGACACACCACATCTTTGCTGACTTAGAGCACCTGCCTGAAAATCCCTCCTGATAACTTGCAGCTCATTTCTCCTTCACAAACTCCTCCTCCTCAGAAAGTTAGTGGAAACAGTTCTTTCTCATAAAATGTGCTCAGAAGGTAGAGTGGCATTAGCCATCCTTAGGTGAAATGTGCTTTACAGCAAGAAAAACTAATCCTGTTAGTATACAGTAGTACCAATCTGAGTATATTTTATTGGATTAAACTGTCAGTGATGTGGGCACAGAAATGTTGAGTCTTAATTAGATTTAGGTATGGCTGAGCACTGAGCCACTTTGGTATTTGGGTTATTCTTTCACATCTGTGCAGAAGTAACTTTGAAGAGTCTAAGAAACTTCAACACTAGCTGACCAGATATCTTCAGAACTGTGTAGTTGGAGGAAGTTCCTGAAACTTTGTAAGTTGCTTTTTGAACCAAATACAAAGCAATTTCTCCAAACTTTTTTTCTTCTCTGTGGACAACAAAAAAGATTTTCTTTTTTCTGCTTAAATTAGTGAGAAATGCAGATACTCTGCATGTTTAAATGTTGGGCAGATTTTTTTTTCTTTATGCATTCTCTGTTTTGAAAAAAAATATTTGGAAATAAATGTTTTGTACAACTCTTTGTTAAATGTTTCAATGCTGTTCCACATAAATTATTTTAAAATTTACTCTGCAGTGTCTTCTCTGAACAGAAAATCTAGAAGAGTCATGATTTTTAGAAAAAAACAACAACAAACTATTGGGAGATAAGGCAACACACAGAAATTCAGTTAACACTTCCATATTTTTCAGTAATTTTAAACTTATAGTTTCTGTTATCTTTTCTTAAGGAAAACCAAGGTCCCAATGTTCAGTAGCCATCCTAGTAATAGTTCTTCTGAAATGGGCTTGCTTTCATGCCAGCTGGTTTGTGGGGCTTCACTGGTTCCAAGTTTTTCTCTGAAGAAAAAAAAAAAAAAAGATGAATGAGGACGCGGGCCGCAAGAACAGTGAAATAAAAGGTGAATTATGGACAGGCCAAGAAGAGAAAGGGATGTGAAAATGTGAGTTCTATTTCTGTGATGAGTTTATGAAAGTTGCCTGTAATAACTTGCTGTCTCCTTCAAGTGTTCACAGGGGTGTTTAGCTCTGATGTTGGCTTCCTGGTTGTCCCATCTCTGCTCCTGCACTTCAGGTTGCACAGCTCATATTCTGCCAAAAGACTTTGCCTGGGTAGCTTCAACATTCCTTTACATGTGACTGCATTTTCAAGCTAAGTTAACCCAAAAGGACCCAAATTAGAAGTGATGATGCAACTTAAAGGACTTTGTCTAATATTGTGAACTGCTAGCAAGGTCCCTGGCCCAAAGTTTTGGAACACTTTCGCTCTAAAGAATTGCTGTGGCCTCTCAGGCATGTTTATCCCATCTAGCTGAGCCAGTCCACGAAACATGAACTTTCACGATCCTCCCTCAATTACATGCTTCAAAACCCAGCAACCTTCAGAGGGTTTGTGAGTAAATAATTGATGTGCATTAACCTTTGTAAATCTGTTTAGAAAATTCAATAAAACTGCTGAAATGCTTCTGACACCTCCCAGAGCTCATCAGAGTTTGGTAGCAGTGTTGCTATGGTACCTGTCAAGTAAAGTTTCTTGATGCCATCACTGTTTGTCTTTTAAAACTTACCCTAGTCCACAGTAGAGACCAGGATCCTGAAAGGGCCTTTTGGCCCTTTGGTCCAAAAGACTGTCAAAACTTCCTAAGTATTTCTCAGTGTAGAAAATGCAGTAGTATCTATAGATGGCATTAGCTCCATTCTGCTGCAATGCAAGGCAATATCTGGTGTCTTACTTAAGTACAATGGAAGAAAAAGATTATTACTCTCTGTCCCTCCCATCTGCTCATTGTGCACTCCAAACGGAAGATCCTTTGATGCACAAAACAAATCTCTTCTGCTAGGCATCAGTCAGTGAGGGTTTAGTGCAAATAAATGAATGCAAATAACACTAACACATTCTGCAGTGGTCTCAGATTTGCTTTGCAGATTTGTAGCAGACAATCCTTTGTAAAACTGAGAATTTTTTTTTTTTTTACATTAAAATACCTTACATTTCTCTCTACCTATATGCTTTGTTTTCTTTACTGTCAACTTAACTACATAAATTCAGAATAAAAATAAAAGTGGAATTGAAAAAGTATGGTAAATTATGGCCTTGGGCTTGTCTCCAGTGATAACCATACATTTTATTGAGACCTTTTCCCTTAGTTAGATGGGAGGTTTTTGTGCTGCCACATCAGTGGGAAAAGCATTCTTAAAATACAAATAAACACAATTCTGTTATTGCAACAGTATGAATTTGGGAACTAGTTGTCAGGACTAGCATAATTTTCAACTGCTGCATAAAATACATTTTTTAGCATTCCTTAAGTATACATTAAAAACTCAGTGAGCTTCTTAAGCAGGGAAAACATTTTGAAACAGTATTTTGAGTTGAATCCAAAGTCTTTGCCTAGAAAGAGAGGAAAAGAGAACTTTCAAGTTGTCATTAAAATATAAGCTTGTCTGTTTTTATGATGAATGAACAGTGAGGATGAGAAGGAAAAGCAGAAAGCTGAAAAGAATGCCTAAGATTACTGAGATGATGCAGAGACTGCAAGGCTTTCCTCAGCTCAGGCTTTATTCCCTGTCTCAAGAGATCCCCAATTCCAGTAGCATTTATTTTCCAGCAGCAGGATGAGGAAGTAGAACAATTAACTTCCCCTAGAACTGACTCAAGGCCATTAGTAAACCTGAGACCCCTTTCCATGAGTGAAAACACAGGGGTGGACTGGAATGAAAAGGAAGGGAAGTGCACGTCTCAACATCTTGGGTTTCAGTGTCTGTCTCTGCATGTGTAAAAACCCTACATCTTGCTAACACTCATATTTGCAGTCTTCATAGAATGGTTTTAGTTGGAAGAAACCTTAATTATTCTCTAATTCTGCCTGCCCTGCCATGGGCAGGGACAACTTCCACTAAACCAGGTTACTCAAAGCCCCATCCAACCTTGAAAACTTCTGGAAATGGGACAT
The DNA here is from genome assembly GCF_003031625.1 of Empidonax traillii. Classification (NCBI taxonomy): domain Eukaryota; kingdom Metazoa; phylum Chordata; class Aves; order Passeriformes; family Tyrannidae; genus Empidonax; species Empidonax traillii. The sequence continues at coordinate 504,309 of NW_020955379.1, forward strand.
CCTCTCTTGAGACAACCTGTTCCAGGGTCTCACCACCTTCATCAAGAATAATTTCTTCCAAATATCTAATGTAAAGCTAGCCTTTTCAAGTTTAAAGCCATTACCCCTTGTCTATCACTACATGCCCACGTAAAAGTCTTGCTCAAATCCAGGTTTACCCTAATCATTGCAAGGCATTGCATAAAGACCACTATTTTACCCTGTCTGCAAGATAGAGACACTCTGTGTCCTTGTTCTCTATGCTTTTGCTATGGAGTTTTCTTGAGATTGCTTGAGTGGTGAAACAGGGCACATAAGGCTCTGTTTTAAGACAGACCCATTAATAATCTAACAACGAGTTTCCTAAAGCCTAAATACACACACTGGGTGCCATTTAGAATGGTCGAATCATAGAATGGATTGGGTTGGGAGGGACGTTTAAGTCATCTAGTTCAATCTCCCTGCCACAGGACATCATGAAAACAGATCAGGTTGCTCATAATCCTGTCAAATGCAACCTTGAACGTTTCCAGGCACGGAACACCTCTTTGGGCAATCCATTTCATTGTTTCACCAACCTCATTGTAAAAAACTTTTTCCTTATATCTAGTCTAAATCTAACCTTTCTTAATTTCAAATCATTACCCCTTGTCCGATTGCTAGGCCCTTCTAAAAAATCTGTACCCATCTTTCTTATAGCCCCCCTTTAACTACTGGAAGGACTCAGTGAGGTCTCCATGGAGCCTTTTCTTCTCTAGGCTTAACAACCTCAGTTCTCTCAGCCTGTCTTCACTGGAGAGGTGTTGCAGCTCTCTGGTAATTTTTTTGGCCTTCCCCTGGACCGGCTCCAGCAGGTCCATGTCTTTCCTCTGCTGAAATTTCTCTGATCCTATGTTAACTATAAACATTTTTCACTGTTTTTATGACCATTTTTGACATATTTATGGGACAAAAGTGACCTCCCATCTATTTTAATCAGATTTTTTTTTCTGAGCTTCTTCACTGAGCCCTAATACTCTTCTTATTTGGGAAGTAGAATTTGCCTTTAGTGACTCTAAAAAGCTCCCAGTCCTAGTGATAACATTACACATGTTACTGTTGGGTTTTAAAATTATTCCACTGTGGCTAACTTCTACATTACTGAAAATGGAATTCTACTTATTTGAAGAAGGTCAGAAAAGGAAAATGTAGTTGGGGAAAAAAAAGCCAGATGCTTAGATAGCTGAGGTGTTAAAAATAGCCTCCACAAAGACAAATTAGTGTATAAGGATCCAGGAACATATCAGGTAAGATAACGGAAGGTAAAGGAAGAATGCAATGTGTCATATGTCCTCACAGTTTGTGAGCTGGTTGCTCTTGGTGCTTATTGGGGGTTTCCTCAAGAAGGGATTTTATTTCAAGGTGAGATTGTGTCACAGGGATCAGTACAGTAATAAGCCTGTTGAGTACCCTTAAATGACGTGTGTGAAGGGAAGGGGGGAAGGGAGTTTTCTTCTTTAAGCACTGATGTATTAAACAAAATGCCATATAATAGGGAGAACTGATTGAATTTAACCAACTGTTATGTCACCATAGCAACCATACATAATGGCTCCACTCTGAAAATCATCTATTTTTTTCAGGGATTAAAATGTTATGTTTCTTTCTTGTGGGGAGGGAAATGTGTCAGATCCACTAGGATCTTGCATTTGAAGGAAGCTAATTTTGTTTTGTTTTAAATATTGTGATAGGGAGGAAGGATGTGGATGCTTTGTGCACTGCATTGGCAGAGTTTCCTGTATGGCCATATGTTATCTTCAGTGGAAGCATCAGGAAAGCAAAATAGTTGCACACTGCCTAACCAGAAATAAAATGTCTTGACAGTTATTAGTGGTTTATTTATTTATTTATTTTTAACCTTTTGCACTTAGAGGTCATGGACCTAAAAGAGTGATCAATAAGGTTGAACTCTTTCTATTGACTTACTGTCTTTTTTTTTTGTTAGGTCAAAAAGTTACTGTTAAGCTATTCTTTTTATGATGAGGTATATAAATGGAATAACAATTCTGCTGATATTTAAAACATGCCTACTGCTACAGTGAGTTGTACAGTCAGAAAACGACCTACTAGGCTAATCCAGTGGAAGTGTCTTCCTCAATTTGATGTCTTCAGTTGAGCAAACAGAAAACTGCCCTGAGAATTGGATAATAATAAACTGTTGGTCTGGGATCAGTATCAGATAATTTCATGTGCCCATTAATTGTCTATTCTTGTAGGATAAACAGTTCTCACTGATGGCAGCAAACTGTGGTTCCTTACAGTATTTTAGTAAGTTTGATCATGACTAGAAAAATTATTTCAATACAAACAATAACCCCTCTTAATCAACTGCATTTGGCTTACAGAGAGCAAACTTTTAGCAATTACTTTTGGAAAGAGGGAGGAATCTTACATAGCTAAGAGGTATATTTGTATGTGTGCTGCATTGTATTCAGACAGGACAAATGCCTCCTTTCTCTTCTCTAAGCAGGTTGTCACTAGATTTCTAAGCAGCATTTATGAAGAGCAAAGTGAGATAATAACTTCACAGTGAAGGCAGGGAAAAGGCTGTTCGGAAAGCTGGAGTGGAGATTGCAGGGATGCTGTGGGCTCCCCTGGGGATGCACAGACTTATTGCTAGCACCGAGCAAGACAGAGCAGTGCTGGAGTCAGGGGGAAAGCACAGCTCTGCTGCTGCAGTGTTAAACCTTTTGCTAACAAGTTTTGCCTCACAGCAATGTCACACTGATGCTTTCCTACACTAAGTTCGGTGGTACTAAAGGGGAGCACTACTTTACGACACAATGTACCTAATGCCTGTGTGACAATGGGCACAGTGTTAGCCAGATAAGAAAAGGCAGCTGCTGCTCCTCATTTGGAATTACAAGTGCTCTGTCCTTATGGACCATGGTAGAGACAGCCAGGAGTCCCAAGTCCAAGCATGTCTGTAAATGTCTCTTTCCTTTATCATCTTCATTAAAAAAACATTAATACTAATAACAGGCTCCATCAGTGGGTCAGAGAGCAAAAGCAATGCCCAAAGCTTTGTATCTTCTTTCAAAATGTTGTCTCTGTCTCTGAATGATGGATTAGCTGCTGAACAGCTCTGTCAGTGCTACCTAGCAGTGAACTGATGATACCACTTTCCCACAATTAATTCAAGTGTTACGGCAATGCTGACCTGCCTAATTAGCATGAAATAGCATTCAAATTACCACAAGTATATTGTCTGTCTCTTTATTGGTTTTAATTCACTGACAGAAAAATCACTGAAAACACAGATCTTGGCCAGATAGTTTAAAGAGCACAATTATTCTGGAGCAGTGAGTTGCAGTAGGGCTGCCTTTGGCCAGCTGCAGCTCTTGTAGTCACAGTGAGTCGGAGCTGGCCTATTTTAGCTCCCCTTCAGTAGCATTTTTGCTTCCCTGAAGGTGTGACGTCAAGTGTTATTAATAGCTAAATTGCCTAGCATCGTATAAAAGCTGTATATTTCCTTGGATTTCATTCTTTTGGTACTGCTTTTCCGCAAAGGGGGCTGTGGGGTAAGGCTTGGGGGGTGCAACTGGGGAGAAAAATAGCAGATGAGACAGCAGGGGAACATGCTGGAACAATATAGCCCCTAAATCCATAATATTTGTGATTTTAAGATTTTCACAATTCCTGGAAATGTAGAACAAGCTGGTATGTTGTTTTGGGTTTGGGGGTTTTGTTTTTGTTTTTGTTTTTTTTTAAGTGAGCTTTGATTACTGTAGTGTCTGTGCTGTACATTAGAAATGATGGCTTGTATTGTTTTGAACATCTGGAGATATGCACAGGGAGGAATCCTGCTTTCCCTCCTCCATTAGCCACACACATGCAACCCTATCTACACTGTGCTAATCACCATTATGTTTCTCCTGTGCAAACCATTGTATTCAGAGGATGATTTTGTGCTAATTACATAAATTACACTAGTCATTGAAGATAGCACCTATGAAACAAAGTGAGAGAAACCCTGGGAGCAAATCCTCATGTGCAGTTTCTCATTCTCATCAATTTGCTTGGATTTTGCTGTGAATTTCTGGCAACTTGTATTTTCAATCACCAAAAATCCCCACAGAAGATGTTATCATTTAATAAGTGCATTTCACAAAATGTGTGAATCAATGGGAAATTTTAGCAAGACAAGAGATTTTGCTAAGTGAAAAGAAGCAGCTGTTTTGAAGAAGATGGGAGGGGGATTATGTTTGATTGTAGCTTTTCCATTATATACCTGAAGTCTTGTAGCTCCTTTCCAAATTGCTGCACCAAAATGATCAATCCAATTAGTTGCTAACTGCCTATAATTCCCTAATGTTTAACTGAATCAATAGTTTCCCATTAGCTATCTGTTTCCACAGTGTACCAAATACTGTGATACCAAACTGTAAAGACTGCCTAAAAAGAGCAAGCACCAGTCAGAGAAACCCATGTAATACACAAGCAATTGCCCTGTGACAGTGTTTTCTACTTTTCATTTGCCATTCCTGGAAAAAAACATAAGCTATGTTTCTTTGGTGTTTCCAGCTGTCCCTCAACCATCCCTTATTCGTTGCTCATCTACAGTTTGTACTAGTAGAAGAGATTTTCCCCACTGACTCTTTTCCTACATGTTTCTAAAACCCAAACAATTGGTTTTTTTCCTTGTCTTGCTTCCTTCCTCGGTTTCCTCTACTCTAGATAACACAGATTAATGTGGGAATGGGAGCACTGCTTTTAGCAACAAGTAGTTTGAATAATATCTTAGGTCAATATTGATATATTACAGAGGGCTACCATATGAATATTGAATTCTCTTGTACTTCTTACTACTTGTACTTCGTACACTTTCTTGTAGTTCCAGTGAAACTTGTCTTGAATTTCCAGGAGACTTGAGCCATGTTGTTAAGAAATACTTATCTTTAATAGCAGAGCTGGTACCTTTTGCAGTGATTCTTTCTAATCACCAATTGGGCAAATCTCTGTTTATAAAAAAACAAAACAAAACATCAAACCCATATAATTTTTATCTTATTCATAAATGAAACTGGCCTACAAAGCTTCAAAAGTATTTTTAATCAGTAAAATAATTCTTATATGTCCACAATTTGTTTGATGTTTTTCTTTATTCAAGGAAGATATTTTAAGCTGGTAGTTTTTTTGTTTGTTTTTTGGTTTGGTTGTTTGTTTGTTTGTTTTTTTTTTTTTGTTGTTTTTATTTAAGAGTTACGGATTTTTTACTTATATTCCTTTTTAAGATTCATTATGGAGAATGGGAAAGAAGATGCCCAGAAGGAGAGCTTTTGTCTCATTTTTTAACTTCTCATTTTGGATGGACTAATCACTGTATTAAAGTGATTTGCTTGTTTGCTGTCAGGCCTTGAACAATGAAATTATCTTGAAAGAGTATTTTCTTTTAAAAGATGATGGCTTTCATGGTAGCAACAGAAAGGCCTATCCTGAACAGTAAGCAGTGTTTAGGCCCTTAGCACAATGATGGTGACCACAGCAATCTACAACCAGCACATAGCAGCTTCAAAGCTGGATTTTTCGAAGATAACTGCTGATCACTCCATTTGTGATGTTCCTTTGAGATGCACAGATGTCCTTGCTGGATGACAGTGGCTGTATGAGCAGAGTGCAGGAGATTCTCAGGCACACGGATTTCTGTTCTCCATTTCTTTGCCTTACAGCAAACGCTGAAATGGTTTTGACTGCTGTGTGATTTTTTCATTTCTTTTGCTAAGACTTCTGGCTTCACAACCTTGAACCTACCTTGTAGAAAATCAGAATGGGAGGACAGATCACTGCCACTGTAGTGGCAGTGTGTGAATGTTGTTTTATTCCTATCTGCTGTAGCTATCACTAAAAGCCTACAAGGCACACTGTCATTAGGGAAGCAAGAGCCACTGCTCCTGGTGTGTTCTTTTGAACATTCCCCATTGAGAACTCTGCCCAGCAAGTTGTCTTTTTTTTTTTTTTTTCCCGAAGTGCTTCTGTGCTGTAACCGATGCAAAGATATCTCATATTACGGTGTTTGTTGTGGTTCTCAAAACCTTGCTTATAAAGGTTAAGGGAATTGGGATTGTTCAGTCTGGCAAAGAAAAGGCTATGGGCTGACCTTATTGCAGCCTTCCAGTACCTGAAGGCAGCCTACAAGAGAGCTGGAGAGAGACTCTTTTTAAGGGCATGTAGTGATAGGACAAGAGGGAATACTTTTAGCTGAGAGAGAGTAGGTTTTGGTTCTTTACTGTGAGGGTGGTAAGGCACAGGAACAGGTTGCACAGAGAAGCTGTGGATGTTCCATCCCTGGAAATGTTCAAAACCAGGCTGGACAGAGCTCTGAGCAACCGATCAAGTGCTAAAGTTGACCTTGTCTATGGCAGGCAGTTGGAACTAGATGACTTTTAAGATCCCTTCCAACCCAAACCATTCTATAATTTATAAAACTCACAAACTATTGATTAGCAAATACATGGCAAAACTTTGCTGTTTTTGCAAGGGCTGCCCACCCTCCCCACTCCGTGTGTGTATCAGGTAGTGAAGCTTTTTTGGGCAACCCGTTGCAGTCTTCTTGTGGTTCTGTCCAAAGGAGAGTTAGATTTGGGAGGCCAGGCATGGCCCAGAGTCCTGGCAGCTGCCATCACCCCCGGAGTAGAAGAGTCTCTGTGAAGGTTTCACTGGCCTGCAACAGAGTTGTCTGGCACAAGTAGAGCATCTCATCTTAACTCTTCTCTGAAGTGACTCAAAATGGTAGTCAGTATGCCTGCTGTGTTCTCCATTTCACATTAGTCTGCAAGTGCATTGCAGCTGATTGCAGACAGGCTTTACTATGGGTGGTGAGATACCACCATCTGTGATGGTTCCTGTTTGGTTCAGGAGAGCCCACCTCCTCCAGAAAGATGTCTCCTTCCTGACCAACAGCCACCTCCTTGAGACCTCAAGCCAGCTGCACCAAGCTGCAAATAACCTGCTGCACTGGTTAAACAGAGGTGTGCACCTTACATGTCCCCTTCCTAAGAAATAGTTTGGTGGAATTGCAGCTTCCACATTCATGGAGATCAGGCAGTGACATAAGAGCCACTTTTGGGCAGCACTAAGGGAGAAATATTGCATTTCTGACCTTTTCAGTAATATTTTTTGTAAAAAGTTAAATTTCTAAGCATTTTTCTCTGCATGTCATATTTCTCCACCCACTCTCATTTGCTTAGAGGTGTTTAAAAATGTTTGGAATGGAAACACATGAAAAATATTTAATCACAGCAACAGCCTTGTGTAGAGTGTTCTGTTTAGCAAAAAATCTGTATAGTCTGCATGTCAGCAATCACTTGGAGACATTACTGAGCTGTTATCTCTAATCGCTCAAGGACGATTTATACTCTAGGAACACTGATAGCCTTCCCTGGACCAACACAACATAGTTCTCACCGCTTAGACCGTCTCTTGAAGTAGAGAGAGAAACATCACTGTGCTTGATGCGAAAGATCTGTTAGATATTGGTTTTAATGGCAATCAGCATGCAGTGGTTTTCACAATTGTTTAAAAAATATATCCAGAGTGTTTTAAAAAAATAGGAGCAGGAATCAGTGTGATCCAGTTTAGAATGCATAGCAACATTGGTGTACTAATTATAATTTTGCCACAAGCAATTGTCACAGTCATAAAACTGCCAGTCTGTTTGGTGGTGGGCAGCTTTCTATTTCACTGGCATCTGGCAGAATCAGCAGAGGACGATTAGCTTGCCAGACTGCCGGCTGCGCGCAGGAACAAAAAAATCTCAGTGTTGAGGTAGGTTGGAGAAACCAGTGAATTCTGCAGCAGAGATGGTGGGCTTAAGCACTAAAAACGGGAATATCATTTGGCATTTAACAAATAAGGCTGTGAATGCGTCATGTTGGTTCATACAAAGCTTAATGTTGCTCTCAAGCTATTCTGTACTATTCACAACACAGAAAGTTCTGATACTTCTATACCTAAAAATACCTGAGGTGCTTTTCTAGCAGGGAGGTAAGCTAGACTTGCCATCAGGTTAATGCATCAGAGAGCACACTGTTGCACTGTTTCAGGACAAGACTGAGGGCCAATATATGATTTCCACTTTCCTTCATCCCAGAGATGGAGATATACCTCTCATAAGTCATATACTTATCTGAAGTCGGTTGAAAATTTTTCCACTGATACAGACTGGCACTGAGACAATGACATTTTGAAGCAGGTACAAAGTGAGAGCATCGTTCTTTCGTTGCAGAGCTTTTCAGCCCAATTTCGGGATTTTGTTTCCATAACATGGCAAATTTTATTTCAACTTTATATAAAAACATGCAAAATGGAAAAATACCTTGTTTGAACCTTTCATAAGGCTTCAAAATATTTAAATTCACAAAGGATATAATCCTTTTTTTTTTTTTTTTCTTGAACAAGGAGTAGAATTCTATTTTAAAATCTCCATGTTTACCAGCCAGATGTTACCATCAGGTGCAGTAGTGCAGTATGGGCAAGGCTGTCTCTTTCCCCCTCACTGCTGCTGCCTGAACAGCCATCAGAAACCTTCCTGGTGGAAAGCTCTGTTGTCATCTTATTTACCTCTGCACCAAACTGGTTCTGAGACTTGGAGAGGGAGGCAGACCTGAAGTATGCCATACCCCTTCTTTTCCTTTGATTCATGATGGTATTTTCTATCCTATAATGAGTGAAGTATTGCAAAATTTGAAACATTTTACATGAAGAAGTTCCAATTGATTTTAGTAGATAAAAGTTACCTGGAGCAAGAAGTGTTTTATTTAAATGTGTTTGTGCACCTTGTCTCACTGAAGTTTTTGATCTTCTAATTGAGTTGCTTATTGTATGCACATCACTTATAGAAAGAAACCTTTCCATGTCAGTGACTGAATTATGGTTGTTGATCATCTCACTGTATCAAATGGGTCAAATGTCTGTCCTCAAAGCAAAACTTTGACTGAATGCAATTTACCTGCCTAAACATTCATCCCAGAGGAGGAGACAACAGAGTTCTTTCCTGGAGATATTTTGAGTCTTAGTTGAGGGTAGCATAACTAATTGAGAAAATTATTATAGGGCAGGCTAGGCATGTTTTCTTCTTAGAGAGGAACTGAAGACAATAGCACAGGTTTGCAGTATTATTTTTTTACTGTTATAATTCGTTACATTTTTAAGCTAGAAGAGATAGTAATTGTAAAATGATAATTTAAGAAATAAATTAAATTAACTGTAAAAGGATTATATCACTGGAATTTTTTGTTTGTTACTTCCCCTGGGAGTAAGAGCCCTATGCAACTCTGTAGGTCCTTCACTGAGCTCTGTTCCAAATCTAACACAGCTCACTTCAGTTTTAAATACACTAAAACTACATCTACTCTTGAATTTACATTTGTAAACTCAGTTGGATATTGGGAATTTTCACCCACATGTAATGGCACAAATAACTCCTTGAAAATATTTTGCAAATATGAGTGAAGAAAGATAGGCTTTCACAGTAAGTTTACTGGTGAGATGACTGACAGTAGAAGGACTTTAGTCTGTGTTGTTTGGCATGGAAACATGATTTTCAAAATTTCCAGGAATTTAAAGGCCTCTTCTTTGCTTTAATCTGCTAGTATACATGATTTTACTGTATTATAAAACTGTGGCTATGAATAAAGAGGCTCACAAAAGGACTTCCAAACTTAATTCATGTGTGAAAAAGAACGTATCTTGGAAAATCCCATTTAAATTTTTTTATATAATTAGTAGCAGTGGATTATGGTAGATAAATCTCAGCAATAATTGCAGTGGCTACCTACCATGTGGCTAAAAGTAAATACCTTACCAAAATAGCAACTAGATTCAAGTACCAGTTAAAAAGTGGTTGTCAGCCATGTTTAATTACTCTAAATAAAAACAACTGTATTTGTTCTTCTATAGTTACAGAAATGAAAATAACTTATCCTTGGATATTTTAAGGACCCTATGTTTTCATATTCTATAGTTTACCCAGTTAATGTATGTTCAGTCTCTGAACACTGAAAGGAATTCTGTATACGCCAGAAGAAATGTTGGGGCACTCTCCCATCTCTCCTTCCCTTCCCCCACCCCATCTTTCGTGTTTATTCCTAGACAAAACCTAAAGGAATGAGACTTTCTGTGTTGGCATTGTGAATTGCAGCACAGCTACAAAAAATCTCTTGTCCTTTAAACGACTGCTCTGAGTAGCTGACGGAAGTAGGACTTGCTTTGAGCTAGGAACGGGCAGCAAGAGCAGAAAATAATGACAGAGGGCACAGATACCCTGCTGAAGGCAGCGCTTGTCCTGCCCATATGCCCTCTAACAGTCAACAAATTATTTTGTGTGGAAAACACTGGCTACTCTTTCTGCACCATTTTCTCAGTGTAAGAGAGAAGATGTAAAGAATAATGTGATGTGGGGGAAGGGAGGAAAGAACTCTGTAGGGCAGTTTCCAGCATGCTGTCATAGAGGGGGAAAGGGAAAATGTTTTGGGAAAGTGCTACTGCAGTTGAATAGGTACATTCAGAAAGACTAGTCTCTCTCTGTAAGTTGCACCTATTTTCCTCCAATACTCCTCAGCCTTAAGTGATGTTGGCTCCTACTAAGTCTACTTCTATGGTGCAGGAATATAATTGCAAGGCCTTTCTGCCACTTGGGAAAACACAAAGTTTTTTATCAAGCAGAGCATGAAAAAAGGAAGGATTTGTATGGAGGAGGAATACCTTTTCCTTAGACTTAATGATAGAGCTGGCACACAGGAAATACAAGAGCTTTTGCCTCAGAATAAATTTAACAGTTTCTTAAGGAATGGTGGCTTCAAGCTTGCCTTGTTTGTTTTTTTTACAGTTACCCTTTCCTGCTTTCCCTGCGAACCTTAATTTGCTCTTATCCTTAGGCTATCATGCTACAAATCTACTGCTACTTATTATGAAGATCACATAATGTAGAAAAAGGAATATTAAAGTCACATTTACTTTGGAATTTCAATTAATGCTTGATCATCATCTGTTCCTCTTTCATATTGCTTGCCTTTTGTGGAGCAAGTTTGAAAATGACCATGGTTACTGCACAGGTTAAACCTAGTTAAGCAGAAAATCAGCCCTGCACCAGGTCCTTCATGTGCTTCTGGGCTGGTTCCCTTATCATGCTACCTTATGTTTTTAACCATCCATTTCTTCTGAGATGACTTTTGATCACTTTTGTGAAGACATATATAATTGTAAATTTGTCTTAGGTAAGTTAATGATGTTAACCATGAAAATATTGTATTAAAAAGTTTTTAAAAGGTCAGCTGAGAGTAAAATTTCCTCCATGGATTCTCTGTCAGGAATGGTGAGAGAGATTTCAGTTAGAATAAGATTTCAAAACCATGGTCTTTACACGACTTCAGATTTTGCTTTTGGAGAAAAAGGTGATAATGCATTTGCCCTGCAGGAAGCCAGAGAAATCTGTGAGATTTACTTTTATTTTGCAAATACTGTTGAAGGAGGCAAATGATGCCTTCTTTCAGATATGGAGTCCTCAGTCTTGGCATTTACATTCGGAAGGTTGGAAACAGTAGCATGACTTGATTTATATATGGGGACAGCAAAGCTTGCTGTTATCACGATGATATTATTGATGTTAGCTGACATGAGATCACAGGAACTTCAGAAGAGCACTGCCAAGATGAGAGGCTGAGAAAGCTAAGTAGACTGATATAGGGAAAGTGTATTTGGGACCACTCAAACACTTCCCTAGAGGCTTAGTTCTAACCATTCAGAAAAAATAACCAGACACCATCAGAAGATACTGTCATGCAGAAAACCTGTCAATAGGAGTGTTGAAAGTATTATATTAAAATATATAACCTTTTCTTATTTGAAGTGGATTTCTATAACTGGATTTCTATACCCATTATAACAGAAAGTGCCAGCAGGCAATATTTATTTTGAGTTAATGATTCCTGGAGAAATGAGGAGCTTAACTGTGAAACTCAGAGCCACAAGTTGCTGGAACAAAGAGTTTAGCTGGATTCAATCAAGAGGCAAAAGCATACAATTTGGCACTTTCTAGACAGCTATCATCACACTTTACGTAACTCACTTAACTTTTATGTAGAAATTTGAAGTTGCCTAAAGAGGACTGGGAGATAATAGTAGCCAGGGAAAGTTTATACCCGTTCTCCTAAAAGAAAAACTTTTATGTATGCACTAAAAAATTTTTGGATTAAACAGTCCTTTGCTACTGCTCTCTAGGGAGCAATAGGGTGCTTTTGGGGACGTCTGTGGTGTTTCACTTCAGTGCTGCCCACACATTTCTGCACATTACTGGTCTGCTGGCCTCATGGACTGAGACCTTTGTGGGTGCTAAAAATCTTATAGAGGAGATTTTTTTTTTTTTTTTTTGGTAAGACTATTTCCTGGGTCTCAGTGGTTTGAAAACAGCTGAGGACACAAGTAATCTTAACTTTGGTTTGAAAAAGTTTTTGGGAGGCGTTTAGCCATAGACTTCAAGGCCATGAGATACCAGGACATAGTCTAGTTGGCTTTAATGAAGAAATACTATGCAAAATTTGGACCTTTGTAGACAAGTGACATCTATAGTGACATCTGAAGAAGAGTTCTCAATCTGAGGGCAGACACATTTAAAATACTTAGCTTGTTTTTTCTACAATTTTGCTTTAGAGCATATTCACTGTAAATATGTTGGTGAGTTTTTAGATTTTTTTTTTTAAATATTCATACATTATATGGAATTTTAACTACATGAACAAATCCTTCCTTAGTGGAATAGTATTATGGTGTCCAGTCTCAGGATAGTTGTGTCACAGACAGAAATGAACATAATAGCTGATTATACTAGCTTATGAGTAGTGGACCTTGCCCTGTGGTGGACATGATTATTTGTGTTTCTGATAATGAAAATAATTTCTTGACACTGTGATTTTTTGGTCATCTCCAATGCAGTAATTTTTCAATCTACTTTGTTGTCAGAAGCTTGAAAAATCCAAAAGTTCTGGAGAGTCAGTCTTCTAAAATATGTAACTCATGGATTTGTCATTACTGATTTTTCTGTAAGTCTTTTTAAACTAAACCCCCAGAAATTTCCATAGAAATAAAGATTTTTTTTTTTATATTGCTTAGTTTCTGTAGCTTTCCTTTTTATTCACTCTGTGTAAGGTGTACAATACTCTTCGTATTCAACAGAATATTGATTAAGGTTAACAAAATTCTAGAGCTGAATTGTGGCTATACACGTTGTGGGAATGACTTTTTTGTGCTCCATACTGCTCAAATAATATTTTGATTCCATTTCTTTCTGAAAGATGAAGGCTGGAGTTTCAGTAACAGTTGTCTTACAACTGTCTCCTAGACAGTCTTCCAATGCTTCCTAGCTCTACAAATGATATTTCCTTGACTTGTAGGCATTGTCTTTCACAGAAGTCCCCTTCCTGGAATTTCTTGAGATAATATCTTCTCTACTGGATAATCCTCTCCCTTCTCTGGAAAAGGCATGAGCCTTGGAAAACAGTATATAGGTCTTCAGGAGAAAATGATTTGCAGTGCCTCCTAATAGAGCTGTGTGAAATTTTGAGAGTGTATAAGTTATTAACCAAAGTGATTTTTTTCCCTGTATGTAAATAAAAGCATTCTTATTTGCTTATTGTAAAATTATCTGATCGAATTTGGAAACACATTTTAATGCAGTGGAGCACTTGCTACTTTTCTCATGCTGTATTCAACTACTAACTTGTTCAATAAACAGGATTTTCAGGTATAGATTGGGAGATAAGCATAGCTTATGGTCATGATCTGAGCTCTTAGGCTAGGAGCTCTGCTTGCTTTTTTTCCCAATGGTTACTGTAAACAAAGACCATTAGCTTTAAAATGGATTTCAGAGGAATTTTGAAAGACCATAAATACCATCAGTGAAATCTGCTGACACTGCCTTGAAAGGATACTAGAAGAGTTGTTAAAACACCTAACTAAATAATGGTATGACTCCATATATATTAGTATTATTTTTTTGCATGTGCTCCTTGGCAAGTTACACGCCTATCATGTACAGACCTCTTGGGTATTGCAGCAGAAGCAGAGTAGTAGTAACAACTAAACCACGCAACTAAAGGAACTGTGCCCAAAGTGCTGTCCCTAAACTCACATTGGTTATGGTGTCCAGTCCTGCGGTACATGGGATTACCAAGCCTTGCTAAGTTTAAAGTACAGTAATCCTCTTTCGTGCAGTAACACGTGTTGATTCTTTATAACAGCTTAGATGGCAATTAGCAGGGGATTTCGGATTCATTGACTGGATACAAATATAGCATAGGGGAGGGAAAGACCTAGGCAGCAGTTCTCAAACTAGGGGTCACTAATGCAGTAAGGGTTGGAGCATTTATGGGGGTGAGGATGAGCCAGCAGAATTTTGCAGAGGGGTGAGTGTTACTAGCATTTGGGATTGCAAACAGAGCTATTGGATCTTCTCAGAAATATATAAAGACTGTCTTGACTGTGAAATGTTTCTGTTTAGTTTTGTGGTTTCTCCAGCATTTTGTAACCATTGGTGTAAATCCTTTGGGGTTGATGCTCCAGCTGGCTATGTCAGTGGTTGCTGCTCTGCTTTTGAAGTATTAGGAGAATGTAGTTGTTGAATCAGCCTTATTAGTTTAAGGTGTTATGATATTCCTTATGAGAACAAGCCTGGGGTGAAGTGAGGAAGAATGAAGTGAGCTGACTTTGTTTTACCTGAAGAACCATTATCATTGCAGTTAATGGAAAGTGAAAGATTTTACAAATTTTAATATTCAGGAGATCAGTGTAGTCACCAAACAAATTTTACTGCAAATGCATTGGCTCTTTTTGCTAGCAAATTTTGTGCATTTTAGCGATTCAATTGGTAATAATGAAATATTACATCATATTTCTGGTTTCCCTGCCAGCTAGCAAAGTTGAGCCAGCAGAGAAGAATATGCTGGTTTAGAGCAATAAAAATTCTTTTAACTTCTTTTTAGTGCTTGGGAGAAATTTTATTCAGGTAAGAGCAAGATTCATACTGGCTCCAAACGCAAATTCAGATCCTAGAATTATAGGCTGAATTCACACCTTTATGACTTTGAATCTATGAGTTCAGCTATTGGTTGCTGCATGCTCAATTTCTTGTCAGAAGAGCAAGGGGCTGGAGTATACAACCCTAGGTGAGAGTGGTTTTGAACGGTGGTTTGAATTAAAAACCAACCAACCAACCAACCCACAAAATCTCAGAAATTTAACTGAATTGTCATTTTGTATTTTTGTTTTTAGGCACCAATAAGGGCTTTATTTTGGCTTGTAGTGAGCTTATAGGTTTGTTTACCATGAAAGGGCTTTGCCAACTGTTTTTTAAAACATTTAATAAATAAGCATTTGTTGAATGTATTAAAATATTGATTCTCTGCCTATAAGATATTAAGCAAGTTACAAAAAACCACGTGTGTTATATTCAATATACTGAACAGTTTAAATTAAATTAATTCTATTTTTCATCAACATTTTTATTTTTTAATGAATTTTGTCTATCTCATTTTGTGTAATTAGTTTCTCCCTCTTCCTCCCTTTCAAAACATTGAATAAATGATCTTCCTGCTTAAGCTGGTCTTTGATGAACTCTGAAGTCTTGTATGTTTTATGACAATATTTTCCTCTGTGCCATTAGTGGCTTTCCTTTCTTCCATTAGCATCCCTGAAAAAGCACACCAAGAAATATTTCAATAAATTTAAGACTGAAACCAAAAGGGAGTTGACTAAGTCTATGCAAACACTTATTTTCTGGTTCTGCTGCCAAGATGAAAATCTAAGTGTGGGCAGAAAAATACACATTGAAACTTTACTTTTATGTCAAAATGGCAGGCCACGTGCTGTTAGTAAAGACTGTAGGCAGTGGGTCAGTGTTCAGGCGCTCCTGCAAACGGGGAAGTGCTGGATTTTGACACATCCCTTCCCAAGTGAGATTTGATCTTGGGAGCTGTGAGGACTGGGTTTTGGACTGGTGCTTTGACAGGTCACAGTGGTTTGGCAGCTGCTTTCTCTTGTGGGTGTTGAGCTTGACCTGACTTTGAGCCCCAGGTGTGCAGGTGGACCTGCCCTGGTAGATCTGAAGGTGATGCCAGCTCCCAGTTTCTCACTGCAGAAGGCATGTAAGCAGCTGTTTCTTCTCTCTTTCCTAAAACAGACATAAACACTATGCAAGCCACCCACAGAGTCGTGCAGAAAAGCACATCTCAGGTTGGGCTTTTTTCCTGTTAACGCTGTCTATATCAAACAACAGATATGCAACATTAAATAGTTTATTTTTGCAAGAAGACACAAAATCTGTAGCTCTTTGGTCAGCAGATGCATCTATGCCTTGATCTACTTCTATTTATTATTCAGTTTTTATTCTACTCAAAATTATTCTGTATTTTTAAGACCAAATTTCACAGATAGTTTCAAAACATCTGAAGTGGCATTTTTAGGTCATGAACTATTTGTGGAATATTTTGACCTAGTTCTGTAGATGAACTCAAAAATTTGAAAGGAAAATAAAAGTTTACTTCAATGTACCTTATTACTATCTATTTCGGAAGATATAATTTCTGTTTACAATCTGATAACTTTGTCAAATCTGAACTGAATATTAATAAGGGAGAAAAATGTGGACATAAACTTCCCTTTTCTTAAACTTTTCAGCAGAAAAAGATGAGTGCAAGGTGTCACTAGAATGCTGATACCTCCTCTATACTAAGTTATCATTTTTCATTTGTATCTGTGCCCCCACTTGCCATGTACATAGTGGCTATAACTTGCTTGGGATCTGTTTCTGGGGACTAGAAGGCACAGTATTCTGTTGCACTTAAAAGACATAATGGTATTATCTCATCCCTGATGAAATTCATAACATTTTGTGTTGAAAACATCCACTTCCCATCACAACTGCCATGGTTCTCCTGGGATCACTTCTTTGCTTGCTTTAATCACAATTAGGCACTCTATTTTTTCTCACTGCCTTGTTTTCAACTGTTTTCTTAATTAATGCATCCAAGCTGGTAAGCAAATAGAGGGGAACAGAGCAAACTGTGGGGCAGTTATTTCTTTTGCTGCTGTGCTATTCTATTGTTTTGAGTTCCACATTAACTCTGGCTCATATAATCTTTTTTCTTACTCCATATGACTCACAGGCTAAGCAGAGCAGATGGAGAAGTGATTTCAGAGAGTGACCTCATTTCTGCAAATACTACTTCTCCAAAAGAGACAGCAATCAACCTGTGTCTTACAAAAAGAAAAAGGTTTCTTTTTTTTTCTTTTCCTTTTACTGTATTATAGACATGAACAATTTTGAAAAGATAAAAGGGCAAGGGGGAAAAGTCTGAGCTTCCAGCACTTACCAGTGTGTTCAGCTGTTCTGAGCCTTGTCAAAGACTCAAAGAGCGCTGTCAAACCTTTGGGTTCAGCTACCTAAAAATCTCCTCTCACACTATACTTTTAGTTCTTCTCTATGCACAAAGTATTCAAAATATTTTTTTATTAGTGAAATAGCTTTACATTTCAACACATTTAATTTCTTTGTAAGAGGGTTTCTACTCATTTGTGTATCTGAAGTTATTGAATTTGTTGCAGTTTTCAGGTCTTAGCTGCAGACACTATTACTTCAGACAAATACACAAAATAATGACTGCAAATCACTATCAAAAAGTATGAGTTATCAAAAAACCCCCCAGCGTCTGCAAGGAATAACTGGGCATATTTTTTCCTCTGTTCTTTATTGTCATGACTAGTCCAAGAGAAAACAAAGCTGGATGAAACCTGTAGGTTAGAAATTTCCATAATGCTGGAAATATCTGACAATTTTCATTTTCTATAAATGATAACCAATATATATATGCAGAGCAATGATAAGTCTTGAAATCATAGAATAATATAAATCTGTAAGAGGAAAACAAAAATATAATTTCAGTAGCACCCTGAGTTTGATATTGATCTTGACTCTAATAGTATTTACATCATTAAGCGGACAGCACTGCTATCTTGGTGTAAAGCTCAATGTCAGGAATACATCCTTAAAACTCACAATACTTTTGTATTTTCTTCAAATCTCAAACCTTATAAGTCAAGTTTTTACGAAAGAATCTTCCTTTTCAAATGAGGAATATTAATATACTTGGAGGACTTAGAGCTAAGATATCCTGAAGCTTAAGAAAGGAAGTATATAAATGTCTGTACTTTCAAAGAACTTTTAAAATGTTAATATATATTAAACTAGCTTTTTGAGTTTTGGAAGAGGTACAACATCATAAGTCTAAAGTGTCATCAAAATGAATAAGCTGTAATAGAAAGGAGTTATTCATCTTAATTTATGTAAACATCTCTCTACATTGTTACCTAAGGAAACAAATATTAGTGCATATCATACATAATTTGCTTAAAGAGCAGGTAGCATGTTAAAAGCAGTTAATTACTGCATTATAATCACAAATATTTAAACCAACATTTTTCAAATCACATTGTTTTATTATTTAAATTCTTTTAGATTAAAAATTCTAGAAGTTATAAAATGATAGAAAGGATGACATCAGTGCTAATAAATTACCATAGATGAATCTGTAAGGAACGATTATCAGAAGAAGTCATTAGTACAAGACACTGACAGAAGAGCGGGGAGTTCTGGATTTCTGTTGAGATAATTGTCTCATTCAATAACACGTGAACTCATGTTATGTCCTGTGAGACATATGTTGACATTGTCTCTTTTTAGGATAACTTTTGTCAATATTTGGAACTGTATTATAAAAGTTCATCTCTTCCAAGATTCAATCATAAGGGGGAACTTCTGAGGATATAGATTTTCTGGGTCTGCTCAGTTTGAACTTGATAATTTTGATGAGAAACTAAAATTCCTTTTGTTTTTCCTTTAACCACTGAAGATATTTCTCTTCATTTGATATCTCTGTATTGTTCTCTCTTGGAAGAACTTGTGGGTGGATGGTAAGCTTGACCAAGGCAATCAGAAGAGGTCTTAGTGAACTGAGAGCCTGTATTCCACTTCTAACCAGGGTTGGGTGAAGGCACAGCCAGGCTGAAGCTGAGAATTAAATAAACTTTCGCACTTTATTTTCTTGTACTTGACCACAAACAGCTGAGAGGACTGGTGATTTGTGGCTTTTTCCTATGTCCTGCCCTTCAAACACCTCACACAGACTGTAAGCCAGTGCCCCAGATCAGAGGAGAGCGATGCCAAGCCCTGCCGTGAGAGACAAGCATTGCCCAGGGCTGAACCTGTCAGTCATCCTAAGCACACGTCTTTCCTAATTCCTGCTGAGGTTTAACTTGTACTGGATGTGGACTTCCTTACCCTCATGTTCTTTCCTTTGTTAGACTTTAATGTAGTCGTCCTTCATCATAGGAAAAATGAGAGAAAAGTAAGGTGTCTGTAGCTTCAACAATATACATCAAAGGAAACACGAGGTGATATAAGATTTTATATACATCTCAGAACATCTACAATATGTTGGCTTTTGTGACCATTAAGAAATTTTATTTTTTGCAAGAAGAGAACTTCGATTCAAGGGGCACTGGGAAAATTGATGAGTTAGGAGCACAGTAGTTGTAGTTGCATACATAGTTCTATGAGTAAGTTTGTGAATGTTCATCATGTGAACAGATTTTTCCATTACTTAATAATTGTTTAAGCGTCTTTAAATTGTTGAAAGGTATTTTTTTGTAGTGGAGGAGGATGGAAAGCACTTTTATAGGGTAGTTGGGAAAAAATCCCATAATATGTGTTGTGTAAATACTGTGAAATCAAATTAGAGGAAAGAATATTGAAGAAGGAGGGGTGAAGGGAATGTTAAGAATTTCTTTTTCTCACAAACCAGGTACAGTGCTTCATCAACAATCTTTTCCCCCATGTGAAACTTGTCCTGATTAGTTTAATTATGCAAATATTAGTATTTGCCTCATTTCTCTAAATCACAGTAATGATTGTACTGTCATATTACAGAAAATACACTAAGCATCTTATAGGAAGTCCCTTTTAAACCCTAGTTATGGGCTCAGAATAGAAATGCATTATTCAGTGTAATATTTCTTGAAACTGATTGTTGCAGTAAATTAAATAGAGATTCTACTCACATTCTAATATGTAGATGCTTTTTGCATGAATCCATATTACGTTTGATGTTAAAGGTGGTTGAAATTTTGTAAACAGAGAAGACCACTTTATGACTGTTGCAGTGTCAAAAACAGCTCTTTCACAAGCATTGACCAGCTGGATGTACTTCACAAACCCTTTACCTAATACAAAATCTGTACACAAGATTCTGTGTCTGTTAGCATAACTACAGGACAAAGTAATAGGGTCAACATTTGTATTAGAATCTTGTAACATGGAGATTATTTAGCAACTGGAAGGGTTTTATCCACCTATGAGGATTCATATATTGAAACATCTTCAGTTTCTCACCATAAAGCCCAAGTGTAAGCCAGATGAATGTGGGAAATGCTGAGGCTGGTCACTGGGAAATAGAAAATCATGTTCCTGTGTCTCGTGCTGTGATGGTGTTATACATGGCAAGTGTAGGTATTATGGAAAGGTGGTAAACTTGCACCTGGACCACTTTGCTCACTCACCTAGTTGTTATCTCCAGCAGAAATGTAACCTCATTTCTAATACTTTTCCACTTTTTTTCTCTATTACAGTGGAGTTCTCAATGGCTCTATTTGCTAAAAGGTTATTTTGGGCAGTAGTGGCTTTCAAGCACATTTGCTGCTTACTGATGAACTAGCTCTGAGGCAGGGCACTTCCCCTCACTCACTGCCATTCCTCAAGTTTAAAAAAAAATACTTGTAAGGGAACTGGATGTCAGCTTGCTAATGGAAGACTGAGTGGAGCTTCTGACTGTTTTCTCCTAGTGGCCTTGATTTACAAGGACTCACCTATGGGCATAGAGAGGATGGCCAATAGACATGACAGCTGTTTATTTTCATGCATGCCTCCACTCAATACTTATTTAGTATTTGTACTATTTAGCAAGTATTTGCTAAAATATGTGTACTTGCTTATGCCAATAATAGAAGGTCAAAGCCTTCCTTTGGAAAGCTCTGGAGGTCAGGGTATGACAAAGCAGCCTGCTCCTGACCTGCTCTGCTCCCTTTCCCTTGGGTTGTCCTTATGGGTCTCATTTTGCTGGTTTGTTAAAACTACTTTCTAATCTACTGACTAGAGTTGTGTAAACTTATACACATGGTATTGCTAACAATCAGACATTCCTTAAGGTTCCCATGACAAATAAAAATCACACTAGAGAAAAATTCTACTTTATGGTCCCCAGGGTTTAAAATGAAGTATTAGCTATAATGAAGGTTGGGTTTTCTTCTGATTACTGAAATTTTTCACAACTTCCATCTACAAGTCACAAATTCACAGGACTTTGGCTACAAAAATAGCCTTTTGCATTGCCATGTCCCTTCCTTGGGACATAGGTGATTTATAAGCTTTTTGTGAGTAAGAAGTCTCTTTTATGAAGTAACACATGAATTCACAAAAGCTTACATTATAATTAGAGAGTCATTTGGATTCATTGACTGTATACAATTACAGTTTTCCCTCATCTGATTTCTATGACCCCCATTAAGCATCATTATAATTCCCATTGACTACTGATTTATTTTCCATACTATTTAAGAGATTTCTCAAGGGAATGCTGAAGATTCTGTAAGTCAAAAATATCACAGTGCAATAAATAGCCATTTTTAATGGCATCCATTGTTTCCCCAAGATGTATTGTCTCAGGGGACCAGAGTCCAGCAGAGATTAGCCCTAAGTCTTTTATAAATCTGCCTCTACTTGTTATGTATCACTTCTCACCTCACAAGCATTTGAGATTGTTCCTCACTTAGCACAACAGCTCTGCACAAAAACTCCTTCCATTTGATCTTATCTTGAAGTCCTGGGAGAGCTTCCTGATTGATGGTAGCATGTTCAGCCAGTGGACATTAGTGGGTTGAATTACTGTTGCTGGTGCATTAGCTTTCAGAAAAGTTTAGGTTAACACTTACCTTTGGCTGTAATAATATTTCTTTTTATTGTAATAGGTTCTTCTAACCTTGTGTTATTTCTATCAAATCTGAGATTAATGATAAAATCTGCCTTTGTGTTCTGTTACTGCCTGAGCACACAAAGTAAGAGCTATGACAAATATTGCTCTAAAAGACTCCTGAGCAGTAGCTAAGTCTTGTTAGCCTAGTTAGGGGGAGTACACATTGCAATGGGAATCTCATATGAGTCATTTTAGAGAAGAGAGTTTTAAAAGTGCTCAAAAAAATTGGAGATCATTGACGCAATAAAGATATAAAATCCAACTCAATTTTTCATTATCATCCAGAGAACACACAGCTGCATTATAACTAAAGTTATATGTCACAAACATACCAGTAGATACAGAATAACAGGACAATTCCAGTCACAGCAAAAGAATACAAAATTGAGGATATTAACAAAACATTCTGTGCTGTTCTATGACTCATTTAAGACACCATGATACTAAATCACAATGAAATGCCATAAAGATACACTGCAAAAAGTGAAATAATAGCTGGCTTTCAGTAGTTTTTCAGGCAGCTTTTACTGGAAGCAAAACCTTTGCACTGAAATACTTTTGCACATCCAATAAAATTCTTAAGTGTCATGTACAAATTCTGTCTTGTTTCTTGATTCCTTCTCAAAATTTCACTCTGTGTTCTCACAGTAGATCAACAGAGTGGGGGTCTACAGTGGCAAGAAGGCTGAAGACAAGTGATGTGAATGTTTAGTCTCTATATAACAACCAGTTAATATACAGTCAAAATTATTTATAAAAGGCAGAAGCCTATTGCTGTACAATGATTTAAAATTCCCATAGACTGTGAGACCAAAAGAGAGCACAAGAGGAAAACACCAATGAGATGGAGATGTCATGACAAAGGAGAAAATTTTTCCCATACATTAAGGAAAAAAAAAATAAAATTCTCATTTCAAAGGAGTTTTTTCTGCACACAAGTTCCTGCAATTCAAAAGATGGGGAGAGAATTTGTGTATTTATCATCACTTGCATAATTACTAAAAGAAATGATCATGGAACTGGCTAAAAAACATAACTCATTTCATCTTTAAGGCAATTGCTGATGGACTGGAGAGCAAGTATATTGATAGTTCTTTTGAAGCTATTTGAAATGTTGAAGAAGGAGAGGGAATCTCCTTTCTGCTTCCATGAGAAATGATTGCAAAAAAAATGTGTCAGGGGAACAATTTAAGCTTTTTAAGAGCTGAATTAGCATTCCAATGGCATTTCTACACTTCAAATAGTTTTGATCTTATTGACTGTCACTGCACTTCCAGGATTCTCTTTTTCATATATTTAGTCCTTTAGGAAGATGGTTAACTTGGCAAATAACAAGAGAAGGTTTAAATTAATATTTTGACAGGTTCACTTGTATTAAATAAAATACTTAGTAGATAACTGTGCTGAGTTAACCCTGGCTGGACGCCAGGTACCCACGAAAGCCACTTTCTCACTCCCCTCTGCAACTGGACAGAGGAAAGAAAATATAATGAATGATTCAGTGGCATAGGAACAGGTCACTTACCTATCACTGTCACAGGCAAAAAAGACTCAAAGTGGGGATATTAATTAAATTTATTACTAACAGAATCAGAGCAGGAGAATGAGAAGTAAACTAAATCTTAAAAATACCCTCCCCCCACCCTTCCCTCCTTCCAAGTTCTACCTCCTCCCCTCCACAGTGGTGCAGGGAGACAGAGAATGTGGGCTATTGTCAGTTGTTGTTTCTGCAGCTCAGCGACAGGAGTCCTTCCCTTGCTTCCGTGAGGTCTCTCTAAGGGGAGACAATCTTTCACTAAGTTCTCCAGCATGAGTCCATCCACGGGCAACAGTTCCTCACAAACTGATGCAACTGGGTTGCTTCTCCACAGAGTGGAATCCTACAGGCCCAGGCTGCTCCAGTGTGGGTCCCCCACAGGACCACAAATCCTACCAGGAAAAATCTGCTTCGGCATGGGCTTCTCTCTCCAGGGATCAGCAGGTCCCTCCCTTATGGGGGGCTCCAGCATGGGCCTCCCACGGGGTCACAGCCTCCTTTGGGTGTCCACCTTCTCTGGCATGGGCTCCTCCATGAGCTGCAGGTGAGTCTCTTCACTCCCATGGTCCTCCAAGGACCAGGGTGGCAGCCTGGTTCACCATGGTCTTCACCACAGGCTACAGGGGAACCTCAGCTCCAGAGCCTGAAGCACCTCCTTCACCTCTTTCTCCACTGACCCACTGACAGCATCTGCAGAGATGTTCACATGTTCTCACACGGCTCTCCTCTGGCTGCAATTTTCATCTGCCCAACAACCTTTTTTTCCCTTCTTAAATATGTTATCACAGAGGCATTACTATCACCCCTGATTGGCCTGGCTTTGGCCAGTGGCAGGTCAGTCTGGAGATGGCTGGCATTGGCTCTGCCAGACATGGGAGAAGTTTCCAGTAGCTTCTCACAGAAGCCTCCCCTATAGCCTGTCTGCTACCAAAACCTGGCCACAGAAACCCAATACGATAACAGACACCAGAGGAAAAACTAGAAACAGATAGTAAAGAATCAAGGTAGAAGTCTTACAAATATGTAAGGTTATGCTTGCACACATGGAGTCGGGCTCTTCTCAGCTCTGCCAACAGTAGGACAAAAGCAACAGGAAGAAACTGATGCACAGGAATTTCCACCTGAATGAGGAAGAACTCAACTGTGTGAGTGACTGTGCACTGGAACAAATTGCCCAGAGAGGCTGTACTTCATCAGAGATATTCAAGAACCGTCTGGATGCAGTCTTGGGCCGTGTGCTCTAGGACAACTCTGCTTGAGCAGGGAGATTGGAACAGGTGACCCACTGTGGTTCCTTCCAACTTGACCCATTCTGTGATTCTGAGATTTTCAGTGACTAAAGCAGTATGTGTTTGCAAAACTGGGATCTTAACTAGTTTCCATGGTCTAAGGAAGGTAAGGAAAACAAATTTCCCTTTGGAAAATTTGAAAGGAGGTTATGTTGTGAAAAGAGAAATGAAAACAGATCCATCTATATGGATTTTTTTTCCTTAATTGGTAGAATTGTTCAGTATTAGAAACCATCATTTTGTCTGCAAAATGTTAAGTCCATTAATTGCTTTGAAAGACAAAGCAAACTAAATGAATAAGTATACAGAACTTCAAACTTTGAACTGTTTACTATACTCAGATAAAAAATCCCCAGGAGGGACTGGAACAGTTGTTGTCTGAAGGTTCAGTTCCCTCAGTTAATAAGAGCTTCTGGTGATTTGGTAGATATTTGGAGGAAAATAGATCTGGCAACAAGCCTGAAGATATTTTCTTTAGCTTCAGGCTGTGAGAAATGTGGCACATCCATTTACAAAGGACAGAAGGAAAGGAAGACTGTTTAAAAAAAAAAAAAAAAAAGATAAACTAATGCTCCATTTTTATCATTTCTCAGCTTGAAATACAGTGAGGCACATAATGTCCCTGTAGCTACAGCAGGCTTCCTCATAAATACTGGTGACGTGCTGAATGCTTTAAGAAAAGAAATGGAAGTCATTAGACTTCTCATTAATGGCCTAGCTCTTGGGTAAGTGTCCTAACAATTGCCGGAGCATGAAAAGACACCCTGGCAACTGCTGATCGGCCAAAAGATTTCTTCCTCCCCTGCTATTTCCATTGGATCTTTTATTTAAAAACAGAGAAGAGCTTGAACTGTAAGATGTGAACCATGTTGTGAAGGATGCAAGACCTAAGTAAGTACATTAAGCAAAGGCCTTGTGAAAGCTTCTTTGCTGATACTGTTCCATTCTCATTCAGTAGCACGGTACTTTTTTGTCTTAACTATGTGTGCAGGCCTATGTGTACAGAAACTGTAAAGTATAAAAACCAGAATGGTTTAAAAACTATTTTTATGATCTTTGGTTTAAGTACTTTTTTTTCTGATGTCTGTGACAGATGGTAAAACTGAGATAATGCCACAACTGTGTGAGGCAGAAGTAAATGCAGACCTAAAATGACTGAAAGAGCTTGCAAAGATTAATTACAGTAGAGAGATATGCATGCCATAGCTGGCACAGTCTCTCTATATCATACGTAGGTATATTTGATTATATAAGTTCAAAAATAGCTTTTGTGCAGTGACTCAGATGCCTTTTTATTTTTGATATGCATTAACTTTCATGAATTCCTTTGATGTAAACCAAACTCCACATTCTCTGCATCATTATTATGACTTCTTTGGATATTTTGTGGTAAAATGCAAGAAAGAGAATATTCTGCCCCAGCTACATTTTGGCAAACTGGATCATTCTTTATGTGTCACATCCATGCCACAGGAGGATGAAAAAGCAGTACATTTTAACATGAAACAGGGATACCGTTCTCCCACCTTCTGCATCAGAAGAACAGGTAGGTTGCCTAGGAGAAGACTGCGGGTACAAAATATTCTGTATTAATGAAAGGTATGAATTTGTAATAAATCAAATGTTCTAGGATTACTATTTAGTCATGTTCTTCCTCCTATATGTAATGCAACTTATTCATTAGGAAGGAGAGACTGACACATAAATTTATTTTTATCATTGGATAATAGCATGGACATTGGAGGTAATTTTAGAATAGATTTTGGAAAAGCAAAAGAAACACCACTGTTTAACAATTAATAGCTTCCTATTTGGAAGGAGAACATCTATTTTGAAGATAGCAGGTACTGAAACACAAAAACAGTTTGAAGAAGTAAGAGGGCATAGTATCTTTTGGACTAGCCAGGATTTTAACTTTGAGAGGCAGATCCCTTGCTCGAAGTTTCTGTATTACCTTTTGCCCCTGCATGGTCAGTTTTTTCTTTCCTTCACCTCTAGAAAATGGGCCAGAGGATGGCTTTATCTAAATTACAGTGAAAACACCTCGTGGAGATGAAAATGATCTGCTTCTGCTTGGCCAGGACTCTTTTGCCTTGGCCAAACACCATGACTTAGCTGGAGAATATGCATCCAGCATTTCAGGGCCTCTGCTTTTGAGTGAGGAATGGGGAAAAGAGGTTGTGGTACTCTATGAACTGCAGGCCTAAAACCTCATGAGAGAAAATGGAACTACTTTCCAAGATCCAGCCTAGTGTTACAATTTTTGAGCTATGCAAACATCTACTCTTGCCCCAGATTCTGCTCAGCTGGATGCTGTTCTGCTGATCAGGGATTCAAAGAAGGTAAGGTCAGTCCCCTTACAGGTACAAGCCAGAGCCTTAGTAAGCTGCACTTTTTTTTTTTCTTCTGCCCTTGATAACAAAATGGAAGGCTTGAAGTCAGTGATATTTTTGGAGTGGGATGAGGAAAAAATAGTAAAATTATAGAGATTGTAGAAAGACCACTTTCCAGTCAATTTTCAGCATAGTACCTGCATGCCTGCATGGGAAGTTTCTTTTGTTCTTCCTATACATGTGATACCTCTTGCTCTTCCTAAAAGAGAAAACGTTATTTGTAGGTTGATGCATAAGAAATCAGCACAACTTCTTTTTCTTCCATTTGGAAGATTAATTACTGGTTTTGTTGAAACTTGTAAAAATTGTACTAAACTGCACTAAACTAATCTGCTTCATACAAAACTTCATTATATGTTTTAGTGCTAATAGGTTTTATTTACCTCAAAATTGAAGGATGCACACTCTCTGGCATAAAATTGCCTGTACTCTTCTATTTTTTTCAGCTTTTCTTTGCTTGCTAGTATAGTACAGAAAGAAGCAAATGTTTCTCTTTTTTCCAGCTGATCAGTAAAGACCCTTACCTTGGCTATTTAGACATGTAGATATTTTAGCACAAAAATGGTTGCCAAACAAGATTACAGAAAGCACATTAAATATAACTCCATTTTGTTATTAAAGGGAAAGCATTGCTGACTCAGTGAACAGAGATCTATTTCGTATTCTCCTATAATGCTGCACTGTATACACCCTAAGGATGGTTTGTTATCAGGGTTAACTCCTGCCAGAATCACA
Organism: Empidonax traillii; assembly: GCF_003031625.1. Lineage (NCBI taxonomy): Eukaryota > Metazoa > Chordata > Aves > Passeriformes > Tyrannidae > Empidonax > Empidonax traillii. The sequence goes on from NW_020955379.1 coordinate 532,351, forward strand.
CAAGGGTTGAGTCTGCAAGGTACTTCCAAAGGCCATCTACTCCAACATCCCCTCTCAAAGGAGGGTCATCTAGAGCAGATTGCTCAGGACCATGTCCACCTGTATTTTGAATATCTCCAGAGACTGTCTCCACAGCCTGCCTAGATAACCTGTTCAACCATCCTTACAATAAAAAAGTGATTATTTTTTTTTCTTATGTTTAAACAAAATTTCCTATATTTCAGTTTGTGCCCATTGACTCCTGTCCTCTCAGTGGGCACCACTGAGAAGAGTTTGGGTCCATCTTCTGTGGCTCCCCACTCTGGTATTGATACACACTGATAAGAACCCTCGAGGCCTTCTCTTCTCCAGGCTTAACAGACTTATCTCTCCCAGCCTCTCCTCGTATGTCAGGTACCTCCATCTCTTAGTCAACTCCACAGTCCTTTCCTGGACTCACTCCAACACGTCCATGTCTCTCTTCTACTGTTGCCCCTGTGTCACATGCATCACATAGATAACTTCCTAGATTTTACATTCCTTTAAATCAACCAGATAAGCTTTCTCCTTGTCTGTCAGAGTGAGATATTCTGAGGAGCAATCAGCTCTTCCTTTCCCAGCGGGATCTCAGATTGATATTGCTGACTGGAATCTGAATCAGAATGCAAAATCTCTCTGAAGCAAAACAGTGCCTTTGACAATGGCTACAAAAATAGCAGGTTCTTCTGGTCTGGAAGCTGGGAGATATAACAGTGAAAGATTAGTCTGAAAAACAATAAGGGAAAACTTGAAATGTTGCCTTAAATCATTGCTCATCAGAAGTCAAATTTAAGGAAAATAAATAGAATTGGGTGGACTAGACAGAACAGATAATTTTGATATTCCAGAATCATTTTACTGAGCAGTGATGATGGAAGTGAGTCATTTTACTCACTGTGACTCAAAGACGTTTCAGATAAAATCAAGGTCTGTAATCTCTCCACCTAGAGTAAATTATATTTGAATGGCAATAGGAAGACAAATGTTATTTATAAAAATGAGTGAAATCAGTATGCTGATTGGGTATTAAAAAAAAAAATCAAATATGGAGATTAATGTCCGTAAATGTACACATTTTAGAAAAAATACCTTTCCATTTAGTTTTAGTATGAGCAACAGATATCGTAGGTCTCTTTACCTTCTGCTTTGTACCTCCAAAAGAAATTTACATGTCTCAATGATGCATGTTAGCCTGCTACTAAACTAGAAAAGCAGTTTTTACTCATTTTCCATCGAGTGAGTTGTAGATTACGTCTAAACTCCTTGCATATGGATGTACCCATAGATTCACATTGTAGGAATTTTGGAGCAGAGAAAAATATCTTAGAGTAGAATTGTATCTTCCCAGTGAAGTGAAAAAAAAAGAAAAAAGTATTTCAGAGATCTACAGTATTTCCTCTTAGTACTGTGCTGGTAGTAATGTGTGCCATTACCTAGAGCTTATTTCTAGCAGCTCAATAATATTCTTGCTGCTTGATTTTAATATTGGATTAGACCAGTATGATTTTAAAGGAATTGGGCTTGGATGAAGTGTCTCATTTACTTATTGGTGTCACTGCTTTTTCCCCAAAGTACAGAAGAAAGGGAGACAGACATATTTTTTCTTTTTTTTTTTTTTTTTCCTCCAGTTCCTTACTTTGTCTCCTCTCTCTCCCCTCTCCTTTCCTTGGAAAGATATCTTCTTCTTCTTCTTTTTTTTTTTTTCCAGAGAATAGAAACCCACTGATGAGATCCAAATATAGCAAGCTGGTCCAAAATTCTATTTCCCTACTAGAATGAATGGGAAGAAAAATTCCAGGAAGAAAATATGGTGGCATTTTCTTTCTCTCATTTTTCCCACACTGATGTGTCCCATGGGAGAGTGATTGTGTCCAAATCCCCTTTTGTGTATGGGCAACACCATCCACGTTTATCAGTTTAGGCTGTGGTCTAGACCAGGTAGTTTGATACTAATCTTCAAATTATATATATTAAATATGGAAGTTTACAGCTTTAGGGTACTTAATGAAATATCAACATTTATTCTTGAACATCTATGTCGTAAATGATGAAAAAAATCCCCAATTAAATAAAAATAAAAACAAAAACTAAATCCAGTTGTGCTCATTTGTGCACAATGATCCTTCCAGACCACGATGAAGATTCTGCCTCTAGCTCTGAATAACCAGGGGTCAGAGTAAAACTGCTACTGTAGGTGTTACTTCCCCCAAACCCTCCTTGTCTCCAGAAATAGATATCAGGATTTTTTTTCCTCCTATCCTATGTGACTAGTCATATTTACCTATATAAATGCTGAAACAATATTTTTATTCTTTTGCTGTACTTCATTACAAGGTGCAAGGGACTGTGCATGGATCAGTGTTTAAGGACTATTAACCTAAAAAGGCATATATTATGTTGGAGTCAGGACCTTTCCACTGTATAAACAATACAATTATTGCTTTCAGAAAAAGGGGGATATAGGAAGTAAATCTTAAAATTAATTCTTTAAATTCAATCTTATCTCATTTGTGTCATTGTTGTTCATTCATCCATACTATCTCATGATTTGGAAGGTACTGTGCTTTTCCCTCTTTTGTTTTTTTAGTTTTGTGTTTTGTTTTGTTGTTCCTTTGTTTTTTTGTTGTTTTTGTTGTTTTGTAGGAGTTTTTTAAAATTTTTTGCAAAAATTTGATAGAGTTGCTGTGATAGCATGGTCTTAGAACACACTAGGTCTTGACATTTCTCATAAGGATGATCCTGTAGTCCCTGTATAGTTGTTCCAAAAGGATTGCATGTAGATGAATTCTATTGCTCTCCAGCTTAAATGGGACTGACTCTGTAGTGACGTGGTAAATTTTGCCTACAAAGACTTATACAGAGATTTTTTAATTTAGAATGATTCAACTTACAAGTTCGTACTTTGGCAATAAGATTTCATTTTGAGTGAAATAATTCAAATAAAGGTCACTTGATGTTACTATTTAGGCAGTTGTGAATTAGTAAATCATGCATATGCTATAAAAATTTTTGATAAAACCCTTCTAGAAGTATCCTTATTTTCACACAGATAAATACTTGGTAAAAATTGTGAAAGTAAAGTAGTTTTGATGATTAAAGTAATTCCATTTTTATTTACAAATCTATTTTTCTGGAGGCTGAATGTCATGCAGTATATAAAAATCTTTATCAAAGAGAATGTTTGGGAGGTTTTTTGTAATATCCAGAATGACTTGCTGTATTAGACTCAGGACTGGAAAATTATACTGCTCTTACTATAATTTACCACTAGAATCAACATATACTGCAAAAAGGTCTGCTTTGCCAAGATAGCATCATTTAACTTCTATTCAAATTCCTGGAAAGTGTCACTAGAGTCTAGGAAGTTTGCAAGAATGCCTAGCATATGGTCATAAAATACAGCAGCAGTGAAGTGAGAATGCAAAGACTCAACTGCAGAAGTGCCATATTCTGTTTAACCAGATAACTCTGGTCCAGCTCCTGTTGTTCCAAGTACTTTGTGTCTATGTGATCACTTCATTTCCCAGTTCCGATCAGCAAGGATTAATTTACTGCCCTCTGAGCACTGCTTGGAGTCTGTGGTGAGAGTTAATAGAAAAGTGAATCAGATTGATGGGCAAGTGCTCTCAGTTGAACTGCAAATAATCTGCTAATTTTCCTTAGCAGACAGAAGTAGGAGAGGAAGCCAAGCCTGTGGTGTCAGCAATAAGCCATGTATGTGCTAGGGCAGGTCCAGTCCCTCTACCACCCCTTTTACAGTGCCCCTGCATTCACATGAAGGACAGCACCCTGGTTCCTTGGCCATCAGATGTGGGATGTAGCCAGCATGGGAGGTTCCTTGACCTGCGTTGTCCTGAGCTGAGTTGACCAGCTGCAGGGCTGCTCAGAGGGACACCGAACAGCCTCGATGTCATGGCTTGCTTTGGCCAGTATTCCTTCTTTTTTTTCTCACACATAATCAGCCCAAGCTGATTTTACTCTTTCCCCACTAGCCCTTGCTGGTTTTATGCTCTGTTTTTTAATTTTGGCTTGGTGAGAACCCCTGCTAAGCCAACTCTCCCTTTCACTGTACTTCGATGATACTCACCCATAGGCAGTTTCTCATACTTGCCTTACATGTAAGTGTATTGGTTCCAAATTCACTATTTTCTTAATAGTTTTAGGCCCCTTTGGGTTTTGCCAACTTCAATTTTGTGTAGTGTCCAGTAGACTCACATTTTTTCCTTGGAAGTTTGACCTCAGATGAGGGTTTCCTATCTGCCTGTATACCTGAACTAAATGACCAGATTTTCATTATGGATAATTAACTATGTACTAACCCATAATAAGTGTTCAATCTAATGAAACCTTGTGTCTTGTCATCTGCTTGTTTGCCCATGCTTGTGTTTGTACTGTATCGGTGACACTGTGATAGTGATTGTAGACCGGCAGCCTGGGCAGATGAAGAAAATTTTGATCCCAGAACTACAGAAGGGTTCATGCAGGTGTCCTGTCACTGAAAGGCAGTAGGTATTTCTCCTTTGGTCCATGGCCCTTGCTATCTTCTCTCTGTCTTCGCACGTGCACATACACAGTACATTTACATACTTGACTATTAAAAGGTTGCTGAATTATGTTTCAGAGTAATTAGGAGCTGAGGGAAATAGTTACTTCTGCAATGGTTAAGGGGTCTGTTGAAGCTCAGGAATTTTATAAAGCTAGGACGCTGTGAACTTATCTTTCTTTCAGCTCTTTGTTCATCCTGTATGGATGCAACCTGAATGTTGGAATTACAGTAGTAAATCTACCTAAAGACCCACTCAGTTCACCACTTTCTGTATCTAAGTTTCAAAATAAAAGGTATTTCAGAGAAATGTGCTGAATGAGATGAATGTCCCCAAGTGTCTTAAGATCTCTTTAAGCTTTGAACACAAAGGTCTGTTTCCACCCTATGGATGACTCCTTCTGCATGCTCCCAGCTGCTAGACCACTTTCTGCTGCTTCACATCCCTCGGAAACAGGCAACACTAGAGCTGAAGGCAGTATCCTGGGAACCAGCCAGTGCATTACCAGAACATTTTCTTTTTTTCTCTCAATTGGCATCTATGAACAACACTTGGTAAGTTTGGTATTGCAGTCAATCTTTCCATGGCACATGTGACAGACCTTTAATTAAAATTTCTCCTAAGTAATGTCTTTGCAATTTGTCATAATCTTCATGTTTGTCTTTGAACTTGTAGTTAATTCATCAAAGTCCTCAGTTGTTTTGGTATCTGTTTTTCAGAGCAGTTTTATCCTGGATGTATGTGTGTATTAACCAAACTATCCAAAGCAACAGCTTTTCCCCTCTACTAGCTAGAAAAGCTAGAAGATAAAATTAGACCTGACTGAAAAAGCTGATGCATTATTGTTTGGATGCCTTTGAGAAGCTGTGATAGAATTTTCCCCTGCTGTGGTCTGTCCTAAATCTAATCATTATTCTTCAATGCTTTGAGCACCGATTATGGCTACTTTGCAGGAATGGATGCATTTGAGAGAGCCGAGCTGAGGATATCTTAACTGTATGAGCTGTGTTTTGCTTCTGCCTGCCATCGTAGAAGCAATTATAGTGGCACAGTTTAACCCAATGTTTTGGTTCTCACTGAGGTCATTCTTTTCAACCATGTCAAGTCATCAGCAAATGGACCCTTAGGATAGAGAAGGAGCACTTTTTACAGAAATACTACGTTTCCTACAGCAACAGGTAAAGGCTTTTGTTCCTAAGGAATCAAAAAGTTGTGTCAAAAGTCACAACTTTTGTATCAAAAGTCTTCGTGCAAATTTTTGATAGTTTAAATGAAAAATCTACTTCGACAAAATTCAGTCCCTCATTAGCACAATGAAGAGTTGTTTGCACAAACTTTTGATCTTGTCACAAGCACTGACAAAGTGGATTAAAAAGTAAACCAAGCCTTCTCAGCGAGTATCACCTGACATGACAGTCAAAGAAGTTGATATCCTCAGAAGTGCAGTAAGCACCCCAAAGGATATAGTGAGTGAAGAGGTAAATTGGACTTATTCGGAAAAAATCTGTTTCTGGAAGGAACAATTTTTTTCATCCCATAAATTTACCATATCACTAGAGAGCTGGCAGACTAACTTTTCTTTACATA
>NW_020955379.1:538838-575199 GCF_003031625.1 Empidonax traillii
CCTTCTCAGCGAGTATCACCTGACATGACAGTCAAAGAAGTTGATATCCTCAGAAGTGCAGTAAGCACCCCAAAGGATATAGTGAGTGAAGAGGTAAATTGGACTTATTCGGAAAAAATCTGTTTCTGGAAGGAACAATTTTTTTCATCCCATAAATTTACCATATCACTAGAGAGCTGGCAGACTAACTTTTCTTTACATAAATAAGGTAATACTCCTCCATTTGACAGCGATTAGACATTGTGCTATGGCCAGATTTGGAATTTCATGTTGGGATAGCCACAAACAACCTGACCCAAGTCCTGCTTTTGCTTATAAGGAAAAAAGAATATGGAGCAAGAGCCAATTAATTTTAATAGAAAGGTAATTAATTCAAGCCTTAATTAAAAATTAGCCTGCTTTAAGGCCTACTGAGAAAATTACTGCAAACCACCATTCAGCTTAATTTTGGCATAGCAATATCACACACTCATTTGATATGAACAGGTTTCAGATTGCAGCAGGTGGGAGTCTTCCCCTGGGCTTTTAGTGAGTTCTAGCAAACTGGGTTACTTCACACTTTAAACCTGTAGTTTTCCTTCACCTAAGTATTCAAGAATTCAAGGTCAGATTGGCTGTGGCCCTGAGAAACCTGATCTAGTGGGTGGCATTCCTGCCCATGGAGGGGGAGTTGGATCTAGATGATCTTTAAGGCCTCTTCCAACCCAAACTGTCCTACGCTTCTTTAATATAACATATATTCTATAATCTATAATTTAAACCCTCATCATGTGAATCGCATAATCTGTCAGTCTTGGGTTACAGTTGCCTAAATTGATTTGCTTTTGCCTAACAATAAGAGTGCTTACCTCAGGGTGTGTGAGAATTCAGGGGCAGACATAACCATTGATGGCTTTTTCTGTAACATTTAAAAGATTCAGCAAAGGGTACTGGGAGAAGACAGGGCTGTCTCCCACCTGTGTAACCTAACCACTGAATTGCTCTAAAATTGAGTGCCTTTCTGTGTCTATGTTTGACGCTATGGAGTGTCTTACCATGTTTTTAGTTTAAAATAAAAATGACGACAATGATCCTTGAAATGTTTTGATGGTGTCCTAATAGGAAAAGGATTTTTTTAAAAAAGCTTTGAGGATTTTGAAAAGATTTCTCTAACTGAAGTATTCTGTATTTTCTTGCACACTCTTTATCAGGAACACAAACTTGTTTTGGTTTTGGGTTTTTTTAAGAGAAAGAATGATGTGAACAGTTTAAATCCTCAGGATCTATGTGTCTCAAGGAATTTTGCTTAAAAATAGAAGTACCATGGTAATCTGTAGATGTAAAGCCTAAAGCGACACAAATGCAACAAATAATCATTACCTGGGCAATCTTATGCTTTTCAGTAGCAGATAGCTTTGGATTGTTTGTTTTTTCCTCATCAGATAGTAAATTCATAATTACATGCAGTTCTAAAGAGATTGTGTGGGCAAATACTTTCTACCAAAAAAGTGAAATAGAAGTATTCAAAAACATTAAAATGTTCTAGTAGCTGAACACTCAAAATACTTTTGACATTTTTAAAAGAAATAGTTCATCTTCTCATGCTGAAATGGCCTTTTCTTTTTGAAATAAGTAACTGATAAAGAGTAGGAGTCAAGGAAAAAGGTTAAGTAACCTAGAGACAAAACCAAATACTTGTCTTCCAACAAACTCTAAACTTTAAGTTGACCTGCATTATTATTTCTTCCTTGCGTGGTTTTCATTTTCCCTGAAACCTCTTTTTCTTCTCCCCTTCTCTGACCTCTCTCCCAGTTCAACTGAACAAAAAAGGTCTCTTGGCAATCAAGCAGATTGCTTTACCATGGATACAAGAAATCGGATGAATAACTCCATGAGCATTTTCCAGGCTCAGTCAATTCTGAATTCTGTTCATGGGGGAAATGAAGGATTTGGAGGGCATAGGACTGGAGTAAAAGAAATATTTTGTTCCAGTTTAAACTACCTTTACACAGAGTTTCACAAAATCCTAATACTTCTTGAAATAACTCCTTTCCCTTTCCTTTTGCCTGGTCTGACTGTGAAGGTCTGGGCCACACCAAATCCTGAAGTGAAAACAGGGAAGGTTTTGCTTCATATGACCCCTCAGGGTGTCCTCTGTCTATTGCTGGGGTACATTAATGGCTTTTGAAAGTGTTATTCTAGATGAATGCTCCAGCACTAATTTAAAATTATGTTAAATTGATCCTGAAATACGTTTCCAGTTCTTTCATCCCCACATCACTCACCTCCTCCTTGGCTTCAGCATTTCACTGCATTTTATGTTCCTTCTGTATGTTGGCTTGTGCCTGAGACTTAGCAAGTGGACTACAAAGGTCTTCCAAAATGTTTCAATGCTGACAGTTTTATCACTGGCTTCCAAAAAATTTTCTTTATAGTTTCAATATATAAAATGTTCATCACAAAGTGAACTTCTAAGGAATAATAAAGGAAAATAGTAAATTATACTAATGTGTTGCATGAACTATGTTTTATTTTGTGATTGTATAGTGACTGATTATAGTTATTTACATACTGTACCATATTTAGAACTTATTTGCTTGTTTTCATGTGTCTTGCTTTTATGCATTTGAGTTATATATGAAAATTATGATATGTATATCGGCAGTATATACATGATTATACATGTTATGGTCTAAATATCAACTAAACTGGATTAAATTTATGCCTTAAGAATTTACACATTTACATAGTCAGTAAATTAAAATACAGTGACCAAGTAACTCAACTGAGCTATGCAATAAGTTTGATAGATAATTAAGGCAAAGGACAACTTGAATTCAGAGTTTTTGATTAAAGAATAAAGCACTGATGCAAAGTAATTTATCACATAGTGACACATAAAGAAGGAATTACAGGAAATAACTATCTGTTTCCAAAAAAATGCCATAAACAGAACACATTTTAACTCTATTGATTCTTCCCTTATCTGTGCTGGTATTTTATTAAGGCGTAGACTGACTGTGGTTTAGGATATATATATCACCAGCTGAGTTACTGGAGCATTGGCATACATACCTACTATATCTTCAAGTTAGTTTTAGTAATTAGGATAAAAATTAGCAGAAAAATGTAGCAGCAGAACTTTTTTTTGCCTAATTGGTAGTCAGAACAGGTACCTAGGTTTTCTGTCAGGCTTGATGTACTTGCACTACAGCCTGACTGGCCTGTGTTCACTTGTCAGTAGCTAGATCAGGGACAATATGGGTATAAGAGTCTGTTTGCCTGTGTTGTGACTGCATTGCACATCCAGGGAGGATCATTTTGGAGGTAAATCTTGCAACAATTATAAAGCCACTTAAAATTAGATGCTTCATCTTACAAATGTAATCCATAAAGACGCTATACCAGATTTTAAAATCTTTGTGATCTGTTGGCAAGGACCGCTTTCAAGCTATGACTCTCACAAAAACATGGAGGCTAGAATGCATTTTACATCACAGAAAAAATCTGGTCTACAGGTTAATATGACAAGACAGTTATTGTCACAAATTGGACCTGATGAACTTTATTCTAGAAGACCCCCCCAGAGCACTTTCAGAACCATTAAGGTGTAAAGTAGACATGATACAAGTTATTAACTACATAGAAATAGAGATAAGAAACTTTTTTTTTATTTTATTTTATTTTATTTAAGTAGCTAATCTGGTATATTGTAGGTCAAACATCTGAACTCCAATCCCATGAAAGAAACCAACTCAAAAGAATGATAGTATCAAATATTTGTGAGCATCTACAAGATAAGAAAAGGTTCAGTAGCAGCGAATTGGATCCAGATTAGCAAGTCAGATCAAGCCAATCTGAATTCCTTCTTTCCTTCTTGACCCTGCTTTCTGTTCTGTATCTTAGTGCTAGTAAGGTTCCTAACAGAGTCTCCTATGATATTCTCAGAAGAAGTGTGATCAGCAGGTCAAGGGAGGTGATCCTCTCTTCCACCTCTACTTTGCTAAAGTAAGACCTCACCAGGGGTAATGCATCCAGCTCTGGGATCATCAACATACAAATATAGCATATATAGTGGGGCAACTCCAGAGGAAATTATCAGAGGGCTGGAGCACCTCTTCTATGAAGACAGGCAGAGAGAGGTGGGATTGTTCAGCTCTAAGAGAAGGCTCCAGAGAGACCTCCTATTAGCCTTTAGTATATGAAAGGGGCCTACAAGAGAGCTGGAGAGGGACTTCTTTATAAGGATATGTAGCAATAAGACAAGAGGCAATGACTTTAAAATGAAAGAAGAGAGATTTGGTTATATATTGGGAAGAAATTCTTTACTTTGAAAGTTGTGAGACACTGGAACTGGCTGCCCAGAGAAGTTGTGAATGTCCCATCCCTCAAAGTGCTCAAGGCCAGATTGGAGGGAGCTTTGAGCAACCTGGTCTAGTGGAAGGTATGCCTGCCCATGGCAGGGGGTTTGGAACTGGGTGATCTTTCAGGACCCTTCCAACCCAAATTATTCTAAGATTCCACAAAGATGAAGAAATACAATTTGCAGTGAAGAAATAATTAATGGTAAATGATAACAGTACCTGAAGAACAGATACCAGTGAGTTCACTGTCAAACTGGAAGGAATCATCTAGCCTAACTCAGTAGACACGTTTCACAGGTGAGGTCTTTTTTGTTCAGTGGTTTTACTAATGACATAGGGAATGAAATGAAAAGCGTTACATCTACCAACAACTTAAATTTGGAAAGTTAGAGCACATTTTATAATTCATAGTGATATTTGGTTATATATAATGATATATATATAAAATATAGTTATCTTATATACATATAAAGATATATGGTTTGAAAAAAAAATCTTTGGCATTGAAATAAAACCTCAGTGAAAAGGGTTGGACTATTTAGGTTCGCAAGAACAGATGTGAAACAACTAGGTAGGTAGTTGTTCTGAGGAAAGGCTCTGGGAACTGCTGTAGATCATAAGCCAAATAAATCTTATAATGCCATGCAGGTACACAGAAGATAATTGTACTTGAATATGTTAGCCAGACTAGTGGAAATATTCTTTAGTAATAATTCTCATTAGTTAGACCTAACCTCATTTGATATTTCAAGAGGCACCTCAGGAAGATGTAGACCCACTGAAGTGCACTAAGAAAAACAGCAATTCTTTGCCTGGAGGTCTAGAAGGCTTTGTTTATTGGAGAAGCTGTTTGTTTTTTTCAACTGTTTCAGTAAACAGAAATAGAATCTAAGGGGAGTGTAACAATAGGCTTAAAATATGAAAAAGCTGTTGCAAAGAGAAGGGAATAATCTATTATTCATGTTCAAAATGGGTAGAGAGACCAGATGTCATAGCTTTAAGCTGCAGCAAGGAAGATCCATCTTAAATGTGAGGAAAGCTTTTCACTTGTTAAGTGAGGCAGTGAAAGAGACTGTGCAGGGTTTCCATCACTGCAGGTTTCTCATCCCTTGTGAGAGAAAGTAATGAGGTAACTGGAGATGGCTGCTGCTTTCTCAGGGACTGAGAATGAACTAAGTGACCTCTCAAGGGCCCTTCCATCTTTATAAAGGCCCTGTATTTTTTTTTTTATTCCTCATTTTGTTTTTCCAAGGTGAGGAGCACATTCATCATGTATGCTAGCATTTCATAATGCCATAGAATGGGTTGTGTGGGAAGGGACCTTACAAATCATCTAGTTCCAATCCCCTCGTCATGGACAGAGACACCTCTCATTAAACCAAAGCCCCATTCAGCCTGGCCTTGGACAATTCCAGGGATGGGACATCCACAGTTCCAGTTTATGGATTTGTTTAAGGGCTAGAAGTGTTAGCTGAGGTTCTGACAGTCTCGCATCTGTTGTTATAAGCTTATGATGCTTTTACATCTTTTCTTCCATTCATGTCAGCTATAGAAAAGGTAGAGAAGTTTTGGAACTTCTCATTATGGCACCTTCACTGACAAGTGAGACCTTAGAATTGTCTGCTGACTTAGATTCCTAAGTTTCATTAAAAATCTATGATCAGTACCATCTCCATGGGATATTTCAATTATTTATTGTTTTAACTTCTGATTTAATAGACTTCTGTGCTGAATTATTAATCAAAAATACTTATCTTCCAGAAAATTTTATGTGTATCTAGATCCTTATTTGAAATGAAAGCTACAGTAGACGTAGCATGTGCTGGTTCTCTGATTGCTTTTAGCAAAAGCAGTCCCATTTTGCAACCTGCAACATGAGATGGCAAAGAGTACATCTGCTTTTAAGTTATGCTCAGTGTCAATAGAGATGATGGGCTCTGTCAGTAGCTGGTCCTATAGGTCAAATAAAGGTCACTGGATGAAAAATTGTAGAAAAATATGAGCTAACCATTACTTACAAGATGATGTAAGACTAATCAGATTTGAGGCCAGGGTTCAGCTGTTCATATATGATTGTACTACAAACTACTACTCTTTCTTTTCAAGAAACAAAATCTTACTGATTCATTTATTTATTTTTGTGATCTTATTTTGACTTTCCATAATAGACAATACCTGGTGAAAATTTTTAAGCTATAAACAAGAAAATCCTAACTCAGTGTTCTTAAGGTACAGCATTTAGTACTAGTGCTCCCATGTAATTTAATAGTGGCTAAAGGGCAATTACTTGACTTTATCATATTAAAATAAGGTTCCTCATAACATTATGACTGGCAAAAAATGTTCTCTTTTTATTATTCAGTGTTTATGTATCATTGAAGACAATGTCTCACAGATTGCAATCAATGTTCCTATTTTTGAGGGGATCAAAAAATAGAAAAGGAAAAAGAAAATAGAAAAGGAAGAGATGAAGTTGTGGCAGAGAGGGGAAGATCTACTGTATCTCAGAGGTAGTCATAAAAAATCTCACCCAGCAATTTCAAGTGGTAGATACAATTTTGCTTTTCTAACATAAAGTGTTCTAGCTATACAAAAGCAGCTTTCAGATGCTCTTGTACAATGACAGATAATTACTGCTATTGGATCACAAGGCCAAGCTGATATCCAAGGATTCTGAAAGTGCTTGAATTTGCAGCTACCGGTGCTGTCTGACTCATGGGAAATAGTTAAAGGGAGATAAATATATACTCAGAGCAGACAGGTGCTTCTTGTACAATCCTCTCCGTGCTCCCTCTATTCTTTTCAGCCAGTTTGATTGCCACTTGGCTTCCTTTCTCCCAAATCCCTGGCTAATCTCTTCTATATAGGCTTTTTTGCCACCCTTATCACCACAGCATCCAAGTGGCTGCCAGTAGCGCATTAAGTTACTCAGTAAGATGTCACATGTGTCTCATGGTCTCTTTCATCCGCTTTCCAGGGGAAAAAAGAACCTGTATGGACGACAGGGTGTTTTAGTAAGGGGCTTTTTTTTTCTTTTCCTACTAATATGTATCCTACAACGTTTGAGAAATCTTAGCAGAAAGACCATGCCTTTCATTTGAGGTGGAGATGAGAACAGTCACATATACTGATGAATTGGTGTGGATAGTTTCCTAAGGATTGATGACCTTTGCCCCCTCCCCCAGAAGTGGCAAAGATAATTAAGGCTTCAGTATCATCCACTAGGCTGAAACAGATTGTCTTTCCAGCCAAGGATGACTGAAGCCTTCTTTTCTGATTTTCTGTGAACCAGAGTAAATCCATTAATATTTCTATGCCAAGAAACCCAACTGACCAAAGGTGCTTACACCATGCTCTTCCAGAAGCCCAGGCCAGTTTTGTGATGTGTGCTACATACCATGTTCATGTATTCAAAAATTAAAATTTCAGCTCCCAAATAAGAAACTTTAAATGTCGCTTTTTAATTGTTTGCCTCAAAGTGAGTTTTTTAAGGCCTTCCAAATACACTGTTGTCATGCATTTTGGATGTTTTTTGCAATTTCAATACTAAATAAAATATTTTTTAGAAAATCAAAACAGAAAACATCACTGAACTTCACTGAACATGAGGGACTTGTTCTGTTGTGAGAACAGCTATTGTTTCATAAAAAAGTTATATCATTACCACAAGTAATAATGCACCCCAATTTATTTATCTGTAAATAAATGGCTGGGTACTTTGGAGCCGTGGGGTGAAGCAAAGCAGTATTCCTACCTCAGGCTGCAGTTCCAGACCACATCGAGTAGCTCATAACTGCCTGCCATTGTTGGACATTTTCTACCTGTGCAAAAGAGAACTCTCAGGGCTTTCTTCATTCTTCTGGGTCTTCAACAACTTCCAGGAATGATGAGATTTAACTGATGGAAGATAATGGGAGTCTATCCACCACTACTTCTAAGGAGAGATAGCATGGAAGATTTGCACCAGTCTAAGGGCTGAACTAGTACCTTACTTGTGATTAATACTCTGCAAATTTTCCACAGTGATCACTATCTCACAACTTGCTACTTGAAAGAAAGATCAATAAAAATAGATGCCTTTGTTATCTCTGTGGATTAGCACCTATCATAATTAAGGTTATAGTCTAACACTTTAGCAAACACATTGCTTTCATTACACTTATTTCTGCCCTCCATGAGTCAAGCTCACACTGTGGGTAGGACAACCTTCCCTCATACCTTTGTGGAATTTAATTTTAAAGTTTTAAACACAGGAAAGTTGTCCCCATAATGAACAACACTAAAGTGTGTTTTTAATGACTGTCATTTTTTGTTTGAAAAGGAAAAGCTACCACTTGTAACATCATTTGTATGTAATAAAACCACACCACTAAACAGTCACTGATTTGTTTCTATTTCATTTTTAAAATAAGAAATTACACTTCTGTAGTACAGGTGAAACCTCAACAATATTTGATGACTTTAACATACTTCTGAGAAGAATTATTGCTTATTTCCCTTTTCTGTACCTTGTTTCCTCTAAGCAAATTGGTAAGATGAGGCTTTTCTAACTATGTTTATTTTAGGGATCTATTTTACTTATAAGGATTTCTGGAAGAAACCTTCTCTACAGTGAAAAATAGTTATGAGCTATTAACATACTCCAATTCACTTTCAAATAATTTCACATTCATCCTTAGGATTACTAATAAAAACTAGAAGTAGGGAATAGCTAAGTGTGAAATTTATTGGGCGGCAATACAAAGCTGCCTGTAGAAAAAGCTTAGCTGAATATGAAGTGTTTCTCTGCCATTTACTAGCTCACATAAATACATGTATTCTTTAATAGAAGAGTCTCTCAAGATACATAAGCCAACAAAGAATTGAGTTTGTCCTTCATCTACAGGAGTTGAGTAAATTTGCCACATCTAATTCATAATTCCTAACGAAGATGTTTGAACTTTACTTCATATGCATTAAACTTGTTTTCCATCTGTTTCAGTTTTCCACATTGACATGATCAAATTTAAGACCCTAGTTTCTTTTAATAGAAAGTTTAACACATCCTGATGAAAACAGAGTATTATGAAGGATTTGGGTCGTGCAACACAGAGAAGTAAGGTATGTCACAGGACTGACTTCTTCAAAAGATCAAATACATTATTTCACTAAGACTAAGGTAACCACATATACACAAAAAGAGGATTAGGATACCCAGAGATACAATTAAATTACCTGGAGATAAAATTAAATCACTGTTCCAAAACTAAGTATGACAGCAATGAGGTTACCCTGCAGAATTTCTAACCTCAATAAGATGGCAAGAATGCTAAACCAAACTAACTTAGAAGAAAAGCATGGGTGAAAAACTCAGCAAAATCAGAGAAACAGTTACTCTCGATAAAGCAGTGTTTCTTCATGTCCAGAACTAAATTATTTTAACAACTTCTTCTTAAACAATTGCTGTTTAAAAATGCCTCAAAATATACATGAGTCTAAGTGAAGGTACTTTCAAGTCTGGCAAACTATAGGATGATATTTTGTACCTTTGTCTAGTTTTTATGGCATACTGCAGTAGTTCTTTTGTCAAATATAGTATCAGAAATTTTCTAATTTTTCATGTAGCATGTTAGCTTTATTGTGTCAATCAAGCTTTTTTGGTTTGCCAAATATTGGAATTTTCCATATTGTAGTTTTCTAATGTTCTCAGTGAAGGTTTGCACCATAAAATTAGAGACTTCTTTAAATTTTATTTTGGAATAGGACTTTTTAATACTTTTGAGCACAGTCATTCTACTGTGATCATTCTTGGTGAACTGAAATCAAACTGTTTCTTTATACATATTTTTAAAAGAAATACATTTTCTCAAATATAACCATAAAATATGCTGAGTTGGAAGGGACCATCAAGATCATCGAGTCCAACTCCTGGCCCTGCACAGGACATCCCAGGAGTCACACCATGTGTCTGAGAACATTGTCCAAATGTTTCTTGAACTCTGTTAGGCTTGGTGCTGTGACCACTTCCCTGTTCCAGTGCCCAATCATCCTCTGGGTGAAAAACTTACCTGATATCTAACCTAGAATTCCTCTGACTCAGTAGCAATATTTTTTCAAAAACCTCATCTTCAGCTTCACTTTTCATCATCTTAATAAGAATGACTCAGAATGAAATCTGTTGAAATTAACTAATTAAGCATGTTAACACCTTTACTTCCATATGTCAAATTGGAGGTCTTCACGCCCTTGCCTTTGCTAATTAGGAGGTTCTTTATGAAAAGTTGTTGGATTTTAATTTCTTCAAGGCTTTGTAGGTGCTGTTGTCAGTTATCCACATGTATTTAACACAATATAAATTGTTTTTTGCCTTTTTTTTTCATCTAAAATTATCTTTGTTGTTAACCAGCAGACCAATATCTTATATGGGTCAAGATTACCACCATTCTGCACTCCCCACGCAACTGTTGTTGGTGAGTTTTCAGGATTTCAAGGATATAAGGGAGACTTGATGAGCTGGGCTTGTATTTCTAACCTATCAATCTGCACCTACTCCTTGTATTCAGCTAAATGTGACCAAAACCCATCTTAACTTAAACCCATTTTATGTTTTTTCCAGGTTTTTCACTCAGGCATCAGCCTCTTCCAAATATTTATGGGCTTTAAAAGAAGGGCATGTAAAGTACTCAGGTGACTTAGTTTGTTGGGTTAAAGTGTAAAACACTTTTGTAATGGAGATCCTAACCCAGAGGGCTTCATTGACTATTCCAAAGCATCCTCTTACAATAATAGTTTAGTTAGAAAAGGCAGTACTGAGTAAATACTTATTTCTGAGCCTTTAATTTATTTGTTAATGCTTTTAGCACAATCTCCTGTTGGCTATGAACTTTCTTCACTTCTACCTCTGTTCCTTCTCATGTTGCCTCCTAAACTCTTTCCATCAACCTAGATTGGATAATTTAATCTATGTATCCTTTTCTAAAACTATTCGTGTCACAAGCTGCCCTTCTCAAAGTGAACCACATGGCTTGAGGATTTTGGCAGTTGATGGGTTGCACTACAACTGCTTAAATGGCTTCCAGCTTACAGATGTTTTCCAGAATCACCACCTAGCCAGGGCTTTCCTAGACTGGGATGAAAGGGAAAGGGTGCTGGAATTTTTTTGGAGGAGATGTTTCACCTGTGGTGCAGTGCAAAACAAAAATTCTGCATGAAAATTAATGGAAGAAATGGAGCTTTGAATGGCAGCATTTCTGTCTTTGCCCTTGCTTCCCAGCTCTTTTCCTGTTTAGAAAATACACTGCATATCACCAGAAATGTTAATGATTACTGTCCAGGGAAGATATTCTTGCTCTTTTATAGTGCAATGACTGGGATTATGTGAGAGAAGATTTTTGTTGTATTCAATATATAAAAAAATACGTAGAATCATAGAATTATTTGGGTTAGAAGGGGTCTTAAATATCATCTAGTTCCAACCCCCAAATGTATTTTAAAAGGTATTACAAAACTGACCACAATATCACATACTTAATAAGTCTAATTATTTTTAATGTCGGTATTTTGTCAATAATATAAAACCTAAAAAAGTTACCATTATTTTAATTAGTGAATTAACCTTAGTACAGTGGATTTTCAATATTTAGCTCTACACTGTCTAAAATACACCTCCCAAGACAAATATGTTCTCAGGTTTCCACTTTCCATATTTGCTTTGCCTATTTTTTTACCATTTCATACTTCACTTTTCTTTTAAGATACCCGTAACTCAAAGGTTTTCCATTCTCAGCTACTGGTTCTAAGATTATTTTCCCAAATACAGCATGACTTAACTTTGTATAGTGAGAGTCTCTATACTGAGAGTCACTAATTTGCTTTGTCATTCAGAGCACCTAATCTTAGCCAGAATTCTACATTTAAGAAGAAGAAAGAATGATGTGGCTTGTAAAAGACAAGTATTAGTAGGAATAAGGAGAGAAATAGATCACTGTAGAAATTAAGCAATGGTCATTCCAAGCTTCAAAGCTATTTTACAGGTGAACTCTAATTCCTTTCCTGACCCTAACATTTATCACAAGTGTCTCAGATAATGTGAAGAAAATTGCAGATGAATTTAAGCATATTTCCTTTGCTGGAAAATAGAAAGAATGCACATTGCTAGATACATCTTTCATCTCTAATGAAAATATAGCAGTCAGCTCTTCTGTAGATATTTTACTTCAGAAAATTCAATAAAGTCTGAAATTTCACTCTTGAACAAAAGCTCCTATTACAGTTAAGCCAGAAAAGGAATTATCACCCAATAAACAAAGCTTGCTATTTACAGTGTTCGGGCAATACACTTTAAGATAACAGCCATGGCAATTTGGACAAGGCACTTGCACAGAATTTAAGTCAGCTTCATGGTTTGATTTCTAAGTAATATTTGACGGTATTGGCATACAAAAGAGAAGAAAATACTATCTCTACTCATGTAATCTAAAGGAATTTTTAACTGTCTCTGGTCAGGTATAAAACCCACAAGATTATTGCCCAATAGCAGCTGGAGAATCTGTGTAGTTCCTATCCATTTTCATGGGATTATCAGCACTGATATCCCAAGTTTTTGTTCCTCACAGAGGAAAACCCAAATGTCATTCTAGATTTCAGGTTGCTTTTGAAAAACAGTGAAAATGTTCCAGAGAAACCCTAGCAGCTTGATCTTAGATCACGCAAATTGGTCTGACATAAATGGACAAAAATGTTTGAAAAGATTATGTTTTCAGAACCTATCTTAAAATTGTAATGGTCAGAACCAAAATCCTGGCTGAAAAACTCCTAACCTTAAGTATTAAGGATCCAAACTATACAGAGACTATTATATACAAAACTGAAAATAGCAATGGAAACTTCACTAAGTTTAAAGGACCATTGGCAGTGGAGTTATCTGTGGTTCCAAAGGAACCCATAGAAACTATAGCACATCACTAGAACTCACCTGCACCATTCCAGAGGTATTATTGACTTAAATCAGCTGTCAGTTTTGTGAAGCCATTTTAAGAAATGGACTAAGCAGCATACTTTCCACAGAAGGTGAATGCTTGATGAAATATGACATTTAATCACATTTATGTGAATTCTCATAAATCTCTCAGATTTTTATCTGGAAAATATACTCATTAGATTATTCTAAATTAGTTCCTCATACTTTTTCACTATTTTCCCTATTGCACAGTTCTCTCTGTAAAGACACATGCAAGCAATTTAGGCATACAAGACAAACGTGTATCTAGCCCAGAGAAATTACAAAACTTAAGCATTTAACTCAAGGTACAGATTTCAGGCAGGCAAGCAGCCTTGCCCATGTTGCTGCAGCTGCTTCTGCTGCTGCCTTCAGCTTAGCCAGCAGCACCAACTGCATCTGAGGCGGCAGGAGTTAGAGAAAGGAGTCTGCAGTTCTGAGAAAGGATTATCCAAAGGATACGTGTTTCTGCAGGGGCTCTCTAACCTGGGCATATCTCATGGCTGCTAGCCAATACTCTGTGTGAATAAGGATTTTTTGGTACCTTTAGAGAAGCAGAAAGAATCAGAACAATGCAACATTTTAAAAAGGAAAATGGTGAGTAATTAAGTACATGCTTAGCTTTAAATACACAAAAGCTTTGATTATTTTTTTAAAAGTGACTAATATAATCACATATGTGTTTGCAGTAATGTGGTGTTTTTAAAATAGAGATTGTGTATTGCTGCTACTTTTGAACATTGGCATGGTATTTATAGTTACCTTTTAAAATATAAAGTCCCTAACATTTAACAGATGTTAATAGTTAAATACTCAATGGAATTTACGGTGATGTATGGAACAACACCATCAAGTAGGAGAAGAAAGTTTAAGCCAAAGGGTGAATTACACAATATAGACTGGTCTAGTTTAAGTCTAATTTTACCAGTTCACAGCCAAACTGAGTAAATGTGACACTAAAAAGGGCAAGGAATGTTTTTACTTCTCAATAGGCACTTTGCTTGCAACCAACAATTCAAAAACAAGTTGAAAAAGAACAACTTTCAGAACCACTTACAACATTACCTCTCTAAATTAACTTTTGAGCTGTGACATTTAATGTGTTTGTCAATGACATGAAAGAAAACACAAAAAGTCATTAGTGAAGGAGAGGGAAAACCTGACAAGGACAGTTACTAATACAAAGCAACAAGGGTAACTTGATTCACAGGTACTGTAAACCACTATGCGCTTCAATAGGGGACAGATGGTTTTATGTCTAAAGCCAAGGCTCAGACAATCAAATATGACAGGAGACTATACCCCAGGGAGCACTGACTCCAAATAAGGTATTATGATCATGGTAATAGCTAATAGTAATTCCAGTGGGAAAATTGCTGTTATGTTGTCCTTTAGGATGTAACAATTACGCTACTGATGTGAATGTTACTGAAACATGATTTGTAATTTGAGTGTCTGTATTTCAAGAAGGATCTTGAGAAATTAAACTAGGTTTGGAGAAGATCCCAGGCACCATTAAAGAGGTGGAAACTATACCTTACAGGTAGAGATTTAAGGGTCTTGATCAATTTAGTTCATCAAACAGAGGATTAAAGAGTAGTATTATTATTCTGTGTTTCAAATCAGATAAAAGATAACTCTGTCTAGAAAACAAAAAGTGATAAAACTAAATATCTGTAAGTGAACCTGCACATAATGATAATGAAATTTTTGCCATAACACTGAGATCAAACTAATGTGCCAATTTGAAGGGATGTTATTTAGTGGGACTTGTAACCAAGGCCTGTGATAAACCCTGTACAAACAATAGTCGAAAATCAACACAAGGAGCTTTTCTGGAAGGTGTGCTTAACTTCAGCTCCAAGCATTAATTGACGAACACAAACAATGGAACTTCTGTGAATCAGAAATTTGGAGAAGCTTATCTACATTCTATGAGCTGGCCTTGGAAACAGAGAGAACTGTCATCTTCATTGCTAGTGAGCTGAATCACTCAACCAAAATAATAAAATAGAGGTAGTGTTAGAAAAAAGGTAAAATGTGAATTGAAAAAAATGCATCTTTAAAAAGAAAATTCAATTTCCTTTCTGGTAAATATAGCACACTAATTGAATTCTGACTCTTTAGAGGAATGATTCATCAGTGTTTTTCAACTTCTCTGTCGGGTTTTGATAAAAATTTTGCAAAAAAATCTTTCATGTCTGTCTGTTGAGATAGAAAATTAGATAGAACATTTGTATAGAAATTCTTCTTGGTTTTAGTGAAAATTGATTACTGAAAGTTAAATGAAATTACTAAATTAGTCTATATATTTGAAATAAAATTTCTCTGCCTTATTTATAAAGCATAAAAGAGGCAAAAAACAAGACTATCTTTAACTGTTGGTTCAGATTAAGTTTATTTACAATCAAACTACCTTCTTTAAACTAGTGTATTTTAGAATGGACGTATTCTTTACATAGATATAAACCGGTATGCCCCAAACTGTTTTAGACATAAGGATTTTAGCTCTTGATTTCTTCTATCCTAATTCCATTACTCTTTCTCTATTTATTAAATTTCTTCTCCATATATAAAATATGGTATGTGAAGTAAATCAAATGGGTTGACTTTTAAAATAGAAATTCTGTAGTGATTAATTTCAAGATCGCATGCATTACTGTATTGTTTGATTTTGTTTCAGCTAGCTGCAAACAATTAAAAACCCTTGTTGAAAAAAAACCTTTTAATGCATATTATTATAAAAAGTCCAAGTGAAGCATTTTTTCTTCTCTGACTCATTCTAGAAAGTAAAAGCTAACACATCAGTTTTGTGTCCGTATAGTTGCAATTATCTCTATGGAAATTCCTAAATGTTGATCATGTAATGCTATAGGACAAAGATTCAAAATCTAGAATTTGTCTCCTGGATATGTGAGAGACCATAAATGACCACAGAAGCATTTCCATTTAAAATGGCTCAAAACCTAAAAATTACAATAGGTATTAGTGAGCTCAGAAACATGCTGCGACTTCATCTTCAATGCTTGGGATGGGCTTCTTCCTAGCAAAGAACTGAGAGAAAATACAAATTTTCAAAGAGGAACTGAGATTAGATCTTTAAATCTGTATGTGTAGCTTAATCATGTGAATATCTCTTGTCCATGGAGATTAAATGGAAGGACTCCAAACTCTAATTCTTCAGCTTTCCACCTTTTTCAGAAAGTTATACCAAGATGTTTTCTAATTTCACCTCTCTCAGAAGAGCAGAGGAACACTGCTGGCCTAATTGGCTTATATTGTAAAGGTCAGCTCCTGGAAAACCCCATGGAAACGCAGTACAATTGTTATTACTGTTCTAATATATGGAAGCATGCTGAAAAATTTCAAATCCTATTTATGAATTAGTGCTTATGAATAAATAATTTAATTTTAAAATCTCTTTGCAGCTAGAAACTGGCCAAAAAAAGAAGTGTAAATCAGATAGTAATTATATATTTTGCTATCAGTCTATGGCAGAAAAATTCTTAGTTTCTATTGAAGCAAAAAGAAACTGAAAACTTGAACTTGTGTGAGAGCATTACAGGCTAAGTAACCCATAACAGATTTCTTATCAAATACTTAGAATAACACAGCAGCAAAAAAAGAGAACCATTGCTGAGAAAAACAAATAAAATAGAAATAGATAGGTTTTGGCAAATAATGTCAATTTTATATATAATGAGATCAATATTGAAAAAGGACCAATTTCTTTATTTTATCTTTACTTTGGTAATAATGTTCATTATATAGGATATCATCCAACACACCCTTCCCTCATTACTGTTAAAATTTCAGAGGCAGTTTAATCTTGTAGCTGAATATCAGGTTTAGAAATTCTGTAGAAAGCTATATATTTGTTAGTAACATTACAATGGAAGGTTATCTCTAAAGCTTGCACAGCACTTAAGTGCTTAACTTGGATTTGCCCCAAGTATTTTTATTCACTTAACTCCTATAAGAAGAGCTGGAAAGCGGACTTAGCATATAAACGTTCACACCAGAAGGTGAAGGCAATTCCTCTTGCCACTACCACTAAGGACTTTAAAGCTGACATATCACAGCTATCCCACCTATGAGCTTACTGGTATGTTTCCTCTTCCATAAATGTCCACATTTTTACTGCCTGCAATATCTTCTTTTGCGTGGATGCAGAAGAGCTTTTTATCATCCAGGGAGAATAAGTTTTTTCAGAGCTCTCTCTGTCTGTGGTGTCTCCCAGAACAGAGTGGAGGTGTTCACCAGGAATAATGCTAGCTCAGTGTGAAAGTACCCCAGTTACCTTTACATCATGAAATTATGCCTTATCAGGATTCTGATTTAAATTTGTCCAAACTGAAATTATTATTATTGTTGTTGTTGTTATTGCAAAGTCTCCTAACCCAGAAAACTTCAATGATTTTTTTTGTTTGCATTTATATTGCAGAGTTGTGGATGTTAATGGACACCGAAATCATTAAATGGTGAAAGTTCTCTCCTTTGAGCTTTATTACCACCTGGAAAAAAAAAATTAGGAATTTCAATTCAGATAGGATACAGGTGAGGCTATAGGAAAAGGAAGGGAGATGTGTATTAAGAAGTTAGCTGTAGTTGGATATTCGACATTTCTATACAAGTACAACTATTTCAAATGCTAACAATGTGTCAAAAGGTATTTTAAGTAATGTGTTCCAGGAAATTCCATTTTTTTATTCCTTGCCATGAATTATATCTGCTCCCACCTTTTTCAAGTGAGAGTTCTTCAGTGTCCTCTAACTAGGTAAAGACCACTGGAAGACTTATTTTGAATCACTAAGCAAGCCAATTGACTTTAAGATAGGTTGATAGATTCACTGTATTCACAGTCAGATGGTGTTTAAAAACTGATTTATTCTCAGAATACTTTACCCTGAACATCTTTTTGCCCCTAACTTTCATCCTAACTGGTCTCATATTTTGTGCTATAGGTAATACCCTACATGCTGAAACTACTTAAGTTCAAAGTCAGTACACTGGGGAAATCTGCACCTTCAAAATTATCTGCTGGTGGTGTAATAGCCATTATTAATTAGTTCAGGCCCTCTTATAAGCAGAAAGGTCACACAGAGTATCATGAGGTTGTGTATGTCAAGAGAAAAGAGGTGAAGAAATTGTACATCCTGGATACCAAGAACAGCATGTAAAGAGGTCAGTCTTGCTGTTTTGTGGGTTTTTTATGGGTGGGGATAACATTCTTAATTGTGACCAAAGTGAGTGAATGTGCATGTATGTTGGCATTTAAATAACTTCAGTGTGCCAGAATCCATCTCTCCATTTCTTGACATAAAGTGAGTCTGCTCAGGTCACCTTCCAAATGCTGGTGCCACTTCAGGGATTGCTAGACCAGGGTTATAGTAAATTAAGCTTCTGAATAACTAATAAACTCTTTTTTACATCCAGGAACCTTTTTTTCTAACAATATACTATGGTATGACTGTACTCCTTTTATGTTACACATTATTTCATAGTAGCTTTTCCATTGTTTCTATATTTATTAGCTAACAATTTCTCTTTTACTTACATTTTTTTCAAATCTGCTACTATTGTTCAAATTCCCAAAAAGACTATGCAAAGCTAGACATAAATTCAAATACATTCTGCTACCAGCTTAAGCTACATTAATAAAGACATTCTGATTTAGTATGCTTACAAGCTAATAAATGTTCAGTATAATAGTTCTCATTTATTGTATATTTATTTTCCAGTTTTGTTTTTAGTACCATGTAAATTTTATTATTTTCTTATTAACTATTAGCAACCCTCCTGGGAAATGAACACTTTGGAAGACTTCCTCACATGTAATAATACATAATTTTTCAATGTGAAAAAGCAATTCTACAATTTCTAGATGTACTAGAACTAGAAGCTGAGGTGCTCTGTACAGTTATATTACCAAGAATAAGTTTTGTAGGTTCTCCATGCTCTTTCACTGATAGCTGTCTTCATTTCTGTTTTTAATAGACTTCTAGCAAATAGTGTGCAGGTAAAGTTTTATTTTCTTTCACTGCACAGTTCATTTTTCCCATCTAGTCACTGCTGAATATTCTAATGGTAAAACTGAGAATGGTAACTTTGCATTTGATTGTAGTGGAAATGCAGTGCACAAAGGCAACTGTACATTTCAGTTTTCCCCTGCAGAGTGGCAAGATTCTAATTTACTCTGCTGTTTGGTTATAGGTTGTTTGTTTGATTTTTTTTTTTTTGAGTTTAGCAAGAATGTTAATGTTGCTTTGCAATGGTGTCTTAGTATTTAAATGATAAAGTTAGAAGAATCTTCCCTATGAGATACCATTAGCTACAATATTTCTTCAAAGTCATAAAATATATTTCCTGAGTTTGATTTTTTTTAAATAACCAAAACAACACAAACACACATACACAAAAAAATCCCAAAACAAAACAAAAACCAAACCAAACCAAAAAAAAAAAAAAAAAAAAAAAAAAAAAAAAAAAAAAAAAAAAAAAAAAAAAAAAAAAAAAAAAAAAAAAAAAAAAAAAAAAAAAAAAAAAAAAAAAAAAAAAAACAAACCCAAGGGAAATTACATGCCTTTTTGTAGCTATTTACAGACTCAGCAAACACTATTAGTCTCTGAATGATTCAAACTCGTTTTTTAAGGTACTGTTTTTCTGTACCTGGTGAATATACATCATCCACCTATCTTGAATAAATGGCATAAATAAGCTCTGATGACTCTTCTAAAGTATCCTTGATTGCCCTTGCTTCTATTTGTATGAATCCACTACATTTGCTTCCAAGTGTACTAAGTACACAATGTACTGAGGTACATACTACTGGCTGAATGGCAAAAATATTGCAAGGAAAACTCTTTCTTCACATTAGCAATGCGAATTTCTCAAAATACAAGCCAGTCATAAGGCTACATCTTTGCTACAAAACACAAAGACATTTTTAACATAAGCTCTTCCTCTATGTTTATCAAATGTCACTTAAATGAATTATTCAATAACTCTTGACTGTTTATTTTCACACATTGCAAAGACCATTAGAACGATTTAACACACATTGTTCAGTAAAACAAGAAATTGCAGAAACGTCACAGAGGATGATTTGTTTCATAATTTTATAATAGGGCACACTTTTATTCTCCATGCCCTGTTAGTTACAAGAAAAAAAAATTGTGCAAGGTCACTGGTGTTAGGAAGAACATCTTTCTTGGGAGTGAAAAAATAAATCTGTGATGAACCATATTCGTGACATTATTTATCTTTCTATATCTGCCTTTCCTAATTTCTACCATAACTTTTTTCTTTTTTTTTTTCTTTTTTTTTTTTTTTTTTTTTTTTTTTTTTTTTTTTTTTTTTTTTTTTTTTTTTTTTTTTTTTTTTTTTTTTTTTTTTCTGAATAGAATAGTTTTGAAGTACACAAATTTAAGCATTATAATCTGCACGTTCATCATGCACAACTATTTTCTGTCTTTGTTGTTCCGGAACAAACTGTGGAATGAATGCCCCAGCGTTTGACTGAGACTGAGACTGGGGGGAAGAACTAGCTGTATGAACTAAAAATAAAAGAGATTAGAACAGAGCCTGAAGTTGGAGAAGGCCAGTGGAAGAACTGGTATCAGTTATAATGTTAACTTTTCCAAGGACACAAATTCTTTATAAAATAGCTAAATAGGTCATGAGTTTTAAATTTGACATCAAAGTGCTCTTTTTCAGAGGAAGGTATGGGCTTTGGTGAAAGACTTCGTGTGTCTGTATAGAATTTTGGGGCTTTATATTCCCTTAGTGCTGTAGAATTTAGTACTTTAATACTGAAGGTTTAGTCTAAATGAATGGAGTATGAGATAATTTAGAAGATTCAAACTAGACACCATAATTTTCTCCTCTTTCAGTATTGAAAGGCAAGATTAAGGCTTTTCCAGCCTTGCTGGAAATGCCAGATTGAGGCTTTTCTTGCCTCTGATGCTCACATCGGAGTATGGAGTCCTTGCATCTTGACATGGTAGTGGATCAGTTACCGGCAGTAAAAAGAACAGCAATTCTTCCTCTCTAGCCAAGTCAGCACCTTCTGACAGACCCCTGGAACAAATGTCGGGTCATGTTGGGTCAAATCGGCACCTTGCTGCCAAGCTCCAGTCACTTGCTAAGTTCCTCTGGAGTGGGATGTTCTGCACCACAGCCCAGGCCATAAACATGAAATTGTAAGGGCTCAAAAGCACATATTGAGCTTTTTGGATAAGTTGCTTAGGTGGGGAGAGAAATTAAATTTAATGTTAAATTAGCTAAGAACCAAGAAACTGTAGCTATGAGCTAGGAGCCCGAAGTATTAGCCATTCCTTAGAAATGTGGTGAAGAGACTGCCTTTTTATTTTATAAAGTATGTGTGTGTCCAAAATTACTTAAGGAACACTTATTTATTAACTCTCTACTTTCACTTTATTTCACCTATGTTCTCACCATGTCAGAGTTAATGTCTAGAGAATTTTTTTAACAGTGATAAAAGCTTAAGGTTTAGCACTTAAAAGGGCATTTATTCCCTTCCTTTGACACTGCCTCTGGATACAGGGATATGCATTCTTGCCTAAGAAAAAGTAGAGCTAGCAAAACATCAGTGAAGCCAGCTAGGGAATGACAAGTTGATGAACTGCATTTTGAGCAGTAGTACAAAGAGCTTCTCAGAGGGCAATATTTAAAACTTCAAGTACTAAATTGAGAGCGTATGCTCCAGGAGAGAGGCCAAAAACCTAATTCTATAAATGTTTATGTGCGTGTTCCACCTTATCCTTATGAGTAACCTTGCTAGCTGTCACTGCACTGAGAATCTACATCTAGAGCGTGCTGAGCACTGGGTTCTCACAGCTTCAAACTCTCAGGGAAATAATGGGACTTGATGGGTTATATTCTGCTCGTACCAACCAGGAGAGAGACTGGTATGTGCTTCAGTGTACAGATAAACATTCTTTTATCACACAGAGAAGTGTGTGATACCCTTTCTACTGAGGGTATGCAGAAAGTAAGCCCTGCAGCTTAGGGCAATAAGGCTACTTTAAAAATACTACACAACTTTTCTTCCTGTCCTACTGCATCCTGCCTAACAGTCCTGCTCTTGAGCATACCACTGTGTAGAGTTTTCACCTTCACCATCACACATATTGTATAATGCTGAAACATTTGAAGATGGAGAGCTTCCTCCCAAACCATGTCAGGCCCTGTGGAAAAACTTTTCCAGAAAAGGGTGAATTTGGCCATATACACCACTTTCTGTTCACTTTACACTTGATTAATGTCATGGCTGTAAGAACATGTGCAAGCATTAATTCTGATTAACTGTTATTGCACTTCTAGCATGTACTTAACTTTTAAAACTAATTGGCCTTGTTCCTGAGTTTAGATGTTTTATAAAGCGTAGCTGTCTGTTATTCTTCCTTCAACCTTTTAAGACGCATGGATTATGTAAAATTTTCAGAGCAATAAGCAGGTCGAACTTTTAGCCAGTTGCTTAACCAGATCAAATGTTTGTTCATTACAGAGAAAATTCTGAGAGGCAAAAGTTTTTGATACCCTTCCATACAATGCATTTTGTAAATGCATTTTGTAAGTGATTTCTTGATGTTTTCACATATATTTAAAAGCTGGAATGGGTCTCTGAGCCCAGATAACAAAATCTCAATAATAATATTAATGTGTTAGAAATTAAAAGAGTCTTCAATTAGCTGAATGAGTAAGTTGGCCTTAAGCCTGAGTTCCCAGCTAGTTGCAGAGCTAAGCTTGTGTTACTGTGGCTACCTTCAACCACATTCTTTCCTTGTGTTCTCTACTTTTCTGTGTGATTCTTCTAGAACCATAGAATCATTCAATGATTTGGATTGGAAGGGACCTTAGAGATCATCTAGTTGTCTCCCCTCTGCCATGGATTGGGACCTTCCACTAGACCAAGTTGCTTACTGCCCCATCCAATGTCACTCAACAATGGTCTCCTCTTGGACACTGAGCTCTTGACCACAACTCTTTGATTGCAATCATCCAGCCAGTTCCTTATGCACCAAGTGGTTCACTTGTCAAATCCCTGTCTCTCCAGTTTTGAGACAAGAATATTGTGTGGGACAGTATCAAATGTTTTGCAGAAGTCCAGGTAGATAATATCGGTTGCTTTACCCTTATTCACTAAGTCTGTAACCCCATCACAGAAGGTCAAAATATTTGTAGAGCACAGTTTGCCCTTAGTGAAGCCATAGTGTCTGTCACCAGTTACGTCTATATTTTCCTCATCTTCCATCTCTAGTCTTGCTCTCACTTTATTAGCTATCTGAAAGCTACTATTTTATTCTATATTTGCAAAGCATTTGGAACATGAGAACTGATCATCCCGAGCATAGCTCTTAGTCATTAAAACAATACAAATATTAAACAATCTCTTTTCTTTAAAGCTAACTACTCTATTACTCTAGTACACTATGTTCAGAAAGGTGTTTTGATTACCTGGGGTGCAGAGGGATGAACTTTGCAATATATAGTTCATATTATGTTCACAGAAATGCTAAAAAATAAGCAGGCACAGTATCACAAGCAATTCAGAATGCGTTTCTCAGGATTCATGCTACCTTTAAGTGGCACTTGTTATCTTATATTATGGTATGTAATTCCAGTAGGAGGAGAATGTATGTCTTTCTACTGTCTGCTGACAGCAGGAGATAATTCATCATCCAGTAAAGCTCTTTCCATCCTAGTTCTTGGCCTAAATCCAGATTGTCCTGGGTCCAGAATACACTGGCTTTAGCTAGATCAGCTTGTAATTGGCCTTTGGCTAACTCCTCTATGAGCCCAGTCTGGTATTGGTATGTAACTACTCAAAGCTCGTTTATTTGGTACTGGTTAGATAAGTTTGTTTTCATAGAAAACAAGAATAATCATTCTTCTTCTGAGCACATTTCAGGTTAGATTGATCTTTTTAAAAAGTAAAGCCAATTATCAGACTCCTTATAAAAAATGGTGATATATATATATATAGGAGGCCACCTTACCAGATCTTTTGGCCTTAAACTGTATTAATTTCTTCCCTGAATGAAATTATTTCTACTTCAAATAGGCAGCACTTTCTTCTGTTAAAGCAAGTGAGAATACGGCAGTCTTGAGTTTAAAGTTGTCCATGGGATTTAGAACAGCTCATCTATGAAGAGCAGTTTAAAGACAGACTGTTCTTTGTTGCTATAGTCTGACACTTTCCATTAAAGAATCCTGGATGATAACCAGACTGCAAGGAGAAAACAAAGTATTAAATTATCAGGATGAGGTAACACCATGGTCATCTATTACAGAGGTATTTATAACAGTGTTTAGCAATCTCTAGTATTCACTCCTTACTTTATTTTAGGGCTGCAAATTTATCCATTTAAATATACATGAAAATTGATACCAAAAAAATCTTTATGTTTGAATGGGCCTATTTAGCTGCTTTGGCAGAACAAGAGTATAATCTCAAGTCCTTGCTCCAAAACAGTAGTTAAAGATGAAGAAATGGGACGCTCAGTTTCCCTCAGGAGTCTGTTCCACAGAAACCCAATACGGATGAAGTAACAGGTCAGATTGGTAACTTTAAGGAAACTGTAAGGCATTTTATCTCCTTCCTTCTTTCTTTCTTTCTTTCCTTACTTTCCCAGGCCTGATTCTCATTGTATTTATGGTAGGAAATGAAATATGATACAATTAAAATAATGGCATTTTTTAGCATAAGAATCCCTATTTCAAAACTCAACCTATTATTCTCTTGAAAGACAAAAGCATATATTACCACTTTTTATTCTTGTTAACCCTGAGAAACAATGTATCAGTGACAGGTAGAAATGGTTTATATGTGGCTTAAAGAGCAGCATTATTAAGTACTACATCAATGGCACACTCCTGACACTTTCTTTCCTTCAGTGATGCAGAAAGAACCACACCTGGGTTTCAACCCCAGCTGCAGTTTTCAAGTATGGCCATTTAAAAAAAAAACAAAACCTCTTTGAATAAATAAATGAAGGCAGAATTGAGAAGAAATCAACACAGTACCCTGTAATGCTACTTATAGTAATGTCCTTTGATATTTTGCCTGTGCTTAAAATATTCTATTCTCTTTGTTGATCTCTGGTCATCCTGGTGGCTTTTGCATCGTTATGATCACAGCAGTGCGTTTAACTGTCAGATACTGCACAATGTGATTCTTTCATGAAAAAGTTCAAAATGGCACTTTTTCTTGCCTTCAGCTTCTCTTCACAATAGTCAGTGACATCAGCTTCATGGGTTCTCTGAGTCACTGAAGCAGTAGAGAGAAGCTCCGTAGCAGAGGGTCTACTTTGAGTTGTAACTAATCACCAAAGTGCTGACTAAGCCATACTGTGGAATTTGATTTCTTGCCATCAGCCAAACTCTTTTCCCCTACACCGTGGTGTTGGACGCTGTGTAGTGTTCAGGTCTAGCTTTTGCCAAAGGTTTCTGCATTCAGAGATGCTTCATTGTGTGTGCATAGGGATTTATTCAAGGTAGCTTGCTGTCCTTTACTGAATGACATTTTAATGTTAAAATAAAATTTAATGAGTACTAAAAAAAGGAGCAAATTGGACATTTTATTTTTATTTATAAGCTTCTAGGAATGAAATGTTACCAGTTCAGATTAAAGCTTTCTGTGTTGGAGTTCTGTTCTGCAGGAATGATTTACACAAGAACGCTGTCAGATATATTTTATTGTGGCCTCCAAACAACTTTACAAAATAAGCTGTGCTGCACAGCACTTTACAGGCACTTGCAGATTTCCAAGGCGGTGCTAGCTCAGCTGAAAAGAGATTAGTTTGCTGATTATTAGAAAACAAAAATTTCTCAATAGCTGGTAGCTAGAACACTGAAATAGAAGAAGTTCATTTCCTCTTACAGGAAGATTTCTTGTTACAGAAATTATAAAACTTGCCTCTTCCTGTACATATTAAAAGTTGAGGGTTTTTTGTGAGTTCAGAGGGCTGCTTCAGCTTTCTGGAAGTAAGCAATAGCAATACACTGAATGAACTAATGTATGGCTGCTAGGAAGGGGAAAGGGCATTATTGGGATATAATTCACGGGGAGCAGGGCAGTGTCATTCAACAGCTGCTGGCTTTCTGATGACAACACTCCCTCTGAGTAGAGTTTATTCAGTCATGTTGAATAAACTATTCTCCTTGCTTTTGACAGATAAACACCACTACCACAAATATCTGGCAGAAACTGCCACAGAGAATGCAGAATAGCATTACTTGTTCTCAATACATACTTTTTTCCATACCCATTAATAGTGAACTTCTGAAAGCAGTGTGCATAACTGGTGTATATACATATACATGCACGCTTTAACAAAAAAAGACTTCTCTGGAATACAGCTATGAAATTCTCAGACTGAGAATTATGAATTATGAAATCATAACCTGAAGTTCTCAGGTTATGAAATGCAAAAGTCTGGGGATTTCAGGAGATGTGAGATGCCCTCTCTTTTTAAATTGCTAATATTAACCCAAAACTTTTAGTATGACCTTCCGTACAAGAACAGTGGTTTTTGAACAACTGTAGATTTGTATCACTACCTGAAAACTTTGTTCTACTTGAGAGTAAAATGTTGGAAAATGTTCTCATATATTTTGAAAAGTATCATTAAGTAGTTTCTTCCTGTGTTGTTTTTGATTTTTTTTAACTACAGACTTTCCATGAAAGATGATGATGACTTATAATAACACTTACCTGTTATACATGTCCCTTTTTGTTACTGTACAGATTATGGATGGAAAACAGAAAAAATATTTCCTATAATCTGATATTTTATTATCTTATTCTGCTGCTACTTTCACCATACAACTCTTCTTGACTTCCATGGGAGGAGAAACAAGCCTGAAATATTTCTTTACACTATCTTCATTGACATTATCAGCTCATTATTGTACCTTAAAATAATTCCTTTTCCCTACTTGACTGACATCTTTATTGATGTAAGTCTTAATTATCGGTCTTTCTGGAGTTTCCGTTAAAAGCTCTCCTCAAAAAAACCCTAACTGCAAGATATGAGCATATCTTTCAGGCATAAAGTGGAAAAGGATAGAGTATTTTAAAAATGGGGGTTTAATCTCAAATACTGGGACCTTTTGATGGCTGTGTAGTGCTTACTACTTGATTTATTGGGATTCACATGAAAGGATCACAAAAAATGGTTAACAAAACAAACTGTTGACTCCTTTTCCCATAATGTAAAATAAATAAAAAGCCAAGCACAAACCTCAGAAAAATGAACAATTCCACCTCAAAAGCTTTAGATGTCTTTCCATCTGCTTTATTGCAAATTTTAATTTCAATTTCTTTTATCCTGGGTTAGGTTTAATAAGAAGGCAGGCAACAACTATCTCCTTACTCCCTTTTCTGTACAAGATTATTGCATAACATTAAGTCTGGACAAATCTAGCTATCACTTTTTGACATCCAGCCATTTAAGCAGAGGGAGGGAGCTGAGTTGTCACATCAGAAAGCCCTGCTGAATGTTCCTAGGACTTCTCTCCAGGACACTGGTGCTTTGAGTAAAGGCATTTGTTTTAAAAATCTTTTGGTGGCTGAAACAGACCAAGGTAGATGCAAATGATAACACTACTGTTAAAATCTAGAACCAGAATACTGGAGTCCAAGTCTTGATTTTTTTTGTATTGATACTCAATTTTCTACCTACAATGGTAGCCATGGTCTCAGTTTGGCTCTCAGTTGACAGTTGTAAGCTCTTTGATGTGCAGTTAGTCTGAGTAGAGAAGTATCTTCCACTATTACCTGTTATAAGAAAAGAGTAATCCTAGCTTACACAGTACAGAATTATGGTTTCTATACAAACTACATGGCAGTTTTCAGTTAGCTCTGATTGCTTTGTGCTATTTGTGCTGCCTGGAATTAATGCAGATATAAAATATTTTTATCTAAAAATACCTTACTTAAAATCTGAAGTGAGAGACAATTTTTTTACATGATTGCTAGTCTTCTCATTCATAGAAAGTTCTTTTTCTGTTTCCCCATTTTTCTGTCAAAAGAAGTAAAAATATTGTATTGCACTTCACTTTAGAATTATATGCTCAAATTTAAAAAACGATATTATAAGCTATTATACCTCTCCTTAATTAGGAAATTTAATGTATGCCCTTGATGCAGATGTTTACAAACTAATATGCACTTTGCGCTTCTTTCAGGGCTTTCAATATCTGCAAAAGTGTTTTCATTCTACTGAGGGAATTTCATGGGTTTGCTGGTTTGAACTAATTTTCCTTCCTCTCTCTCTATGCTTATTTGTAAAATTGCTGTTGATACAACTAAAATACATTCTGATATCTGAAAATCACAGCAAATTGTTTGTTTCTAATACCAAACAAAGATTTGGAGTGGTGTGGGGAAAGATGACATTCTCAAATCTTCTGTTTTACATCTTCACAAAAGAGAGACCCTGCTGAGAAGCCTCTCAAGACAACTTCTGACTTATTTCCTGATATAAGTTGAAAGTCACAGGTTTTGTGGAATTGCGTGTTTGATAGCCTAAAGATCACAAGAATAATACTTTCAACAAAGTACTTGTTTTACTTCTAAATCAGAAAAAATATGCAGCAACTGCAAATGCTTGCTAATCATGAAGGTTTTTTTCTCCATATTAAGTAATTATGCTGAACTGACACCGTGTTTGGATTACTTGCTACTCTTTTCCGATTTTTCTGGATGCATAATGAGTGGCTCATCAGGTCACCTTATCATCCATCTTTAACTGACCAGTTAATAGTCTGTGTGGATGTAGAAAGTGAGCTGATGCCTGCTTGCCTTTCCCTTGGAGGGCACCTGTCATTTAGGAGTCACTCACTGGGAACAACCACTCTACTGTACACCCTATTAATTTCTTCATGTTAGCCATTAGGACAGGGAAAGGAATTTACTGCAGTAAAGTGGGTTTTATAGCAACTCATTAGGTAACATGAGAGGAGGCAACCCACACAATTCAACCACCTAGGACAATACTATCCTCAGTGCAGCCCAATAAAATGTGACAGACATACAATGGCCATGGCAGATACCAAACCTTTTCAACCATAGACATTTAAAACATTAGGAAAGTAAAAATACTTAAAATAAAATTTTCTAGGCAGATGTCTGCTTCAGGGTACTCAGAGGAGGAGGAGAAGGCAAATTTTTAGGCTGAATGGTTCTGCCATTAATCAGATGAGAGTAGAAGCCACCAAAGCTATTCTTCTGCCTACGTTGAAGATACAAAGTTCAAGAATACTGAGGTGCTGGAGCAAGTCCAGAGAAAGACAACAAAGTTGGTGAGGGGTCTAGAGGATAAGTCCTACGAGGAGTAGCTGAGGGAGCTGGGGTTGGTTTGTCTGGAGAAGAGAAGGCTCAGGGGAGACCTCATCACTCTCTACAACTACCTGAAAGGAGGTTGTAGCCAGGGGGGTTGTTCTCTTCTCTCAGGCAGCCAGTGATAGGATGAGAGGACAAAGCCTAAAGTGCACAAGGGGAGATTCAGGTTGGACATCAGGAGGAATTTCTTCATGGAAAGGGTTGTTAACCATTGCAATGGACTGCCCAGGGAGGTGGTGGATTCACCATCCCTGT
The DNA here is from genome assembly GCF_003031625.1 of Empidonax traillii. Taxonomy (NCBI): domain Eukaryota; kingdom Metazoa; phylum Chordata; class Aves; order Passeriformes; family Tyrannidae; genus Empidonax; species Empidonax traillii. Next base: position 568,783 of record NW_020955379.1, read on the forward strand.
AGGTGTTCAAGAAATGACTGGCCTTGTTACTTAATGCCATGGTCCAGTTGACGAGGTGGTTATCAGTAAAAGGTTGGGCTTGATGATCTTAGAGGTTTTTTCCAACCTAAATGATTCTGTGTTTCAGTAATTCTGCCCTTATAGCCAAACTCAGAATACCTTCTTGCCTTGCTGATGCCTGACGCCATAAGGGAATGAGAAGTGCACACATCTGATCTCCATCTTTGTAAATCTGACACAGATGTGACAAAGTTAAAAATGAACACAGAAATTGGTATCGTCTACTATGTAGAAGACATATTTTGAATGTGATAGTGAAACTTTGTTTTTCCTGTATGCTCTGAGCAGGCCTCATCCTTCACAGCTCTCAGCATGCCTTGGCGATGCGTGTGCTCAGACAGCTGGAAAACTCGGTGCATTCCAACAGAAACTGCTTTGGATGTGCATGGGTTGTCGTGACAGTAGGTGGAGGAAATGAAACACTGGGGAGCTAGGAGAATATCACTGCTATGCTCTTCATGTTTCAGTTGTTCTGCTAATGCCCAGTCTGGAAGGAAAATGAAAATAAAATGTAAAATAAATGTGGTACTCTGGCAGTGTTTATATAGATGGTGAAAGGTAAATATAGAGGTATGAAAGGTCAGATAGGAAAAGGGATGGAGGGTAATCGTTTTGTAATGCAGTGGAGAGTGAACCACAGTATTTAGACATGAAAAGTGATGAGGTTATATATAAAGTTGTAGGTAAATACTTTTCAGAGCAGCACTGCTCAGAATTTTCAGCATATCTGTGATGAATTTAGATTTCCCAGAAGTTAATGGAAGACACATATCTTAAAATCTTAATCATTTCTTAGTCATCATTTTGCCTGTGTCAATAAACTGCAGACATAAAATTGTATGATCATTTATTTGAACTCACAGAGAAAAAGAAGTCTTTGTACAGATGCCGGCCATCCAGATCTTCACATCTTTATGCCTCAGTCACGGAAAGGTGATTCACCAGCAAAAAAGGACCACTAGCAACTTCCTTGGCCTTAAGACTTCGGACTGAGACCTGATGGAGCAGTTCTGACCCTCTCTCCAGTAGAGGGCAGCGATACACAAAAACTCACCGTATTTTCAAGCTCAAAAATTCGTAACCTGGTAAATAGCAGCATTTGGAAGGCATTCATGTAAGTGTGCATACAGATTAATTGTGTAGTAACCACTGTCGATATGATGACCTCTTTCACCATTAGTCAAAGCAGAGAGAACTTCCTCCAAGAAGAAAGAGATCAAAGTGGGAGTATAGTATATAATAAGGTCTTTTGCATTTGGGGTCATTTGATAAACAGCAGAAGTTCGAAGATATTCATACTGAACCATCTCACTTCTCCAAGCCATTTAAAATGTTTTCTTTCAGAATCCTACTTTTCTGATCTAAAAACTATTTTGGAGTATTTTTCATCCAAGCGTTGCTTTCGTCGTTTGTTTCTTGCTCACATACATTTGGTTACTGTCCTTCCTGAAACCCTCTGCTTCACAGCATGTTCATGTGTGCCATCTCTCCCACAGCCAGGTGACAACCATGAGTACTAGGACTACCAGTACAGTCAAGTGTCATGCCAAAAATCAGAATAGTTAGTGGCTCACAAGACCATCTACATCATTATGTAGAGCAGCTTGAACTTCTTATTTCTCCAGGATGCAGATTCCTCTAGAACTATCAGGTGAGAATTTACAACAAGACTTCCTTCTCCTATTCTCTTGGCCCAGTCAGACTAAAGTCAGGCAAGCAAAGAGAATCCAGAAAATTGATTAAACGGTTTAATTCATAATAGGGAATGCAAGTAAAAAAGAGAAGCAAAAAATAACTTGCTGGCTTGCTGGCTGGTCAGATCATTTTATGCACAAATATCTCCTCTTTCTTCTTATTCTTCAGTGTTCGAAGGAAATTGTGCCTACTTTATTTTCTGGAAGTTTGGATGAAGGCTAAAAATATCTTACCTGTTTTCATGACTAGCTACTTACGACTACTAACTAATGTGACCAACCCATGTGGTATAAATATTCTCACAGAACTATCACACGTAAAATGACTAAATCTGATTTGTAAATTCATAGGCCTACGGAGGGCAGGCTAAATCTTCACATAATTATATAGGAAAGATTATATAAATTCTACTCTGAGGTCCTTGCAGACCATCATATTTTAAACAACAGCTTATGACAGATTGTAAACTGGCTTGAAAATACAGTTTATGATAACAAGTCAAAAAATTCTTGCTAAGTGATAAAATAATATATTGCATAGGATAATGCTGTATGTACATACACCAAAATAAAACAATGAACCACCTACTATTTAGTTATTTGCCTCAGTTAGGTCAGATTCAGCATCTATGCATCAGTTAAACAACTAAGAGAGTATGTGTACTTTTATTTTATATGAACAAACAAATTATATGGCTTTGGGGTGCAATTTGGTTTTTTAACAATGTCATTCTGACTTGATTTATACAACTTATTAACAACAAATTTAGTCTTTTTCATTTTAGTGAAGGACTCCTGGGAAGTCTCAAAGCGTTTTATTGTCAACAGCTAAATCCTAAGATTGACCATCTTTTCAGTTATTTCTCCTCTACATAACCTACATCTACAACTAAAAAAAAAAAAAAAAAATCCAACAACTATTTTTAAATAGATTGATCAATTTTTTTCCCCCAGTCAACTGGCTGATTGTTTGATAATTAACAGAATTATCAGGTGTCAGAATTTCCTATCCTATCTAGCCTTTAGATATGACCTCTATTTGTAATTAAAAATGTCAACAACACTTCATCCTTTCCTCCTCGTTTTACCCCTAAGACATTAGGTCTACACTGTCCATAACAAACAGTGCATTAGTATAAACAGTATAGCATATGATATTGCCACCAATTTTTTTTTTCATGCTTGTCATTTAATGAATCTTTTTCTATGACCAATATTAACTTTTAGTCCATATGTATTACTTGTTGGGTACGAAGAATAAAATATCAAGCACATTTCTGACAAACTTTTCCTGGGTTGGGCCTTAAAGACATCACACCTTGAAACTTGCTGGCAGGACCCACTAGCAAATTTAGGACTACAGGATTATTGTGAACATTCTGTTTTAGCTCTTTCATTAATTTTACGTCAAAATCTCATTTATATGCATATATGGGGCTATACAGTCAAAAGATGGATATAGTATTTACTACTCAGTGAAGAATTTATTTGAACCAGTGTTCAAACACCTTTTAGTAGGTCATAAACCGTGGCTGAAATCTGAGTGTACTTGATTGGACACGTGAGTATCAGGGTGCCCGCACCGTGGCCTGGATGAGCACAGCCTCTCACCGCGTTTTCACTTTCTATAACGCTAACACAAATATTTATAGTTGTACCTACAGCTCTCACAAACGCCCAGCTCACACTCCGCACTGCCAGCCCCTGCGCCCCCAGATCCACGGCCATGCCGTCGGGCGCCTCCAAGCTCGGACGGTGGGGACCCGCGTACTTTGGGGGGGTCCACCTGTCGCGCCCCCGCCTCTGGCTGCAGCAGCAGCAGCCCCGGGAAACGCCGCGTCCCCCGCTCCCGTTCCCCTCGCGGCCGTGAGCCCTGGGTGGGGGCGCCGCATCCCCGTCCCACGCAGGGCATCCCCGCTGTCCAGGGCCGCTCTCCGGGCGGCATTGAATGAGCAGAAATGTGGGGGTAGGTTTGTTTTTTTTTCCCAGCTGCTTCCTGCCGGGCGCGGGTAGCCGGGGTACAGCAGGATCCCTTGGGACGGAGGCCCTGGGGGTCTTTCCCGAAGGCACGTCCTTGGGAGCGGGCGGGAAGGGCGGTCGGGCGTGCGGGGCCGGCGCGGAGGGGCAGCCCGGCCGCCGCCGTAGTAGCGAGCTGCTCCTCCGGTGGTTGGGCTGGGGAGCGCTGGGCTCCTCCTCCTCGTCCCCCCCAGCAGTGCACAGCCGGGCGTGTGACTGACGAGTCTCCCCCCGTCTCTCTTTTTCTTTTATGCCTTCTTTTTTTTTTTTTTCGCCATGGGTACACACACTGAGACACGCACATGACAACACTTGGGTGCCAGCGCCGGTGCATCGCCAGGAGGGCTGTGCTTCACTCCGGGCACGCACACACGCATGCTGCTGCTGCTGCTGCTGCTGGAAGTCTTTCTACACGGGGATTAGCAGCCGCCTCCCGCTCTCTGTATTTCCCCGTCTCTTTCTTCTCCCTTCCTTCCCTTTCTCCTTCTCTCCCTCAGACGCCTGACTGACGGACGGCAGGCAGGAAAAGGTAAATGCGGGCGTGCTGTTCGCTGACGGTACCGAGGGGTGATGGTGCTCGGAGGCGTGCTGCGCGGTACGCCCTCCGCTCGCCGGGCAGCCTGCCGGGCTCGCCCGCCCGCCCGCCTGCCCTCCCGCCGCGCCGGCGGCTGCCGCGGCCGCCGCTCCCCGGCACTCGGCGTCTGGGGGGATCGGGTTTTGCCGCGAGAGGTTTGGCTTCCCCAGCCTATCCCCCCTCCCCTTTCCCTTCCCCTGGGTCTGCGAGGCACAGAGGTTCCCCGCTATTGTGCTGCTCGCACTTGGCACCGCGGGTGCGAGCGTGCCGGAGCGCTTAACCAGGGGTTCGCGGGATGGAGGTTGGCTATTAATTGCTGTCTGCGCCGAAGAGGAGAGCGCTTCCTCTGGCAGGGAACCCGGGCATTATTTATTAACCGGGGCTGGAGAGTGGCAACGGGAGGACTAGTCGTTGTCCCCGCGCTGTGTTCCCCCTCCCCGTTTGCTGCATCATTCAAATGAGTAATTCCTAGCTGGCCTTGCGTTGCGGAGCTCTATCCCCCCTCCGCCGGGGCTCTGCCAGCCGCCGTGGACTGCCATCCTCCTTCTTTGCCCCGGGGGGCGCCCCCTTCCGCGGAGAGCCTTGCGGGCCAGCGACGCGGGGGCATCCGCTGTCCCGGGTCCTGCCCCGCCGTCCCCCGCAGCACATATGGAGCGCTGGCTCCATAACTAGTTGTCGCCAGTTGTTCGGGCAGAGTTTGTCCCGCGCCCCTCCCCGGCAGGACGAGAGCAGCAGGGTGGATGTTTGCCTCCCCCTGCGGCGGAGCCCGAGTGGTGCGGGGTTTCCTTGGAACCGAGAGGTCCCGCACCGCGCAGCCCCGCCGAGCGGACCGCGTCCCGCGGAGCTGGCCCGAACCCCAGTCCAGACTTCCATGCCCAGAGGCGCGGGTGCCCGGGAGAGCGTTTCAAGCCGGCAGGGGACGGGAGGAAGGCAGTGCTGAGGAGCCTGAGCTCCCGGGCCGCTCGGGCAAGCGGAGCGTCCCCGCTGCGGGGAGGGGGAGGTCGGGCGGGGCAGGCACTCCCCCCTCCCCGGGCCAGCAGCGGCCCTGGCGGACAGGTGTGGGCGTTTAGAGGCGGAGAGCTCCAGTGAGCGCCCGGGCAGCCCCCGGGGCGGAGGTTAAAGCGCCCCCCGGAAAGGGCAGGCCTCCCTCCACCGTGCTGGTGCCCATCACATCGCCTCCTGAGCAGCGGGAGCGGTGCCGCCGCGCTCCCGCCGAGCGGGAGCCGAAGCGAAGTGGAGCGGTCCGGCGCTGTCCCCCCCATTCCCCGTCCGCTGGGCAGGAGAGGCGTTTAGCGAGGTCCGTTATGTAATTACGGCTTTTTTTTTTTTTTTTTTTTTTCCCCTCTTCCCCTCCTTCTTATTGCTGTTACTAAACCCGGCTCAGGATGCCGGCAAGGAAATGGCTACATAGTGCCTATTTCTGAAGGAGGCCGATGGTTTTATTTGATCTTGGAGAAGGAAAAAAAAATTAGTAATTAATATTTAAGCGCTTTGGTTTCACACATGATTGATTTTTGGACAATCCCATCTCATTCATGTTGTTTTCTACACCTGTCAGAGGTACCTAAATAGATTGTTAAAGACAGAAAGTTTTTTTTTAAAAAGAATAATAACACAAGCAAAAATGGTGAGAAATGTAGTGTACAGCACATGAAGTTGATTATATATATTAAAAAAGTAGTTGTTTAACTTAGAGACTATTTACAAGTGAAAGGTAGGTGTGCTTGTAGGTATGGTGTATGCTCAGCTGGTTGGATTGGATTGTATTTCAGTGTTAATGCACCTTTAAAAAGGCGACACTAATTTCTACTCCTGTGTAGGTCCAGTGTGTAAGTTTAAGGTATTTCTCCTCTTGTAAAAGACTTCAAGTTTGAGCAGTGTTCACTGATCCAAGGGATCCAAAAGTTTAAAGACTGCATATTCAAAGATAAATAGGATATATATTTGAAGATAAAATTGCTGCTGGTAGTGATGATTACAGGAAAATTAGGAATAGTTAATGGTAACAACACAGTTTCTTGCTTTTTTCTGTAATAGCTTAGTTCTCTGTCTGATACTGCGTATTTCAGATGA
>NW_020955379.1:576133-696964 GCF_003031625.1 Empidonax traillii
GGATCCAAAAGTTTAAAGACTGCATATTCAAAGATAAATAGGATATATATTTGAAGATAAAATTGCTGCTGGTAGTGATGATTACAGGAAAATTAGGAATAGTTAATGGTAACAACACAGTTTCTTGCTTTTTTCTGTAATAGCTTAGTTCTCTGTCTGATACTGCGTATTTCAGATGACTATTTAAATTAGGTAAATAAATTAGGTACTTAAATTAGGTAACTATTTAAATTAATATGAAATATTTAAAACATATGGGAGCAAAATATGCTGGTTTTTAGAGAGCTTATCAAGTAGTTTAAAGGGTGCAGTAGTGTTTCATTATATATATATATATATTCTCCTGAATTAAAGTTTTCTTTTTTTTGTTCTTCAGGAGAACTGCACATGTTAAATATTAATTCAAGGCTCACTCTGGTCTATCTCTTGTGGGATTAACACTCAGAAGCATATCAATGTAATCTGTTTGTGTTAAGCTTTGCAATGTTGTTCTTTCTGTAAGGTGGTGCATTTCAGTGCAGTTCTGGCTAATGATCTTGCCACCTGGAAGTACAAAAAGAACCGCATGAATAATTCATAAAAATAGTGTAATAAGTAAAGATAATCCTACACCAAGGAACAGTAGTAAGTAACCTCCATGGAATTTTTTCATTTTAATTTTCACCTTGATCTCACATCATCCTGTAACTCAAAATTTCACCAAATTGAAATAGACAGATGCAATGCCCTCAGAATGGCATTGCCATTTTAAGCAGATGGGAGCTCAAGGCACTTTAATGTGAGATAGTTTATTCAGCCCTTCATCTCTAACCAAACTTAATTTTTACTGCCTCTGTTGTACTATCTCTCAAGATTTAAGAAAGCTATTTTTGTCAGGGGCACATAATTATTGCTTGTTCTCCTCTTACGCCAAATTTTGCATTCGTGCACAAAGCTCATCCAAAGAAACCTGAAAAGGGGATCTCCATGGTAACGAGAGAGAGAGAGTAAGGATTTTTCCCTCACCGTAGGTCAAGATTAGACGCCCACCCATTCCTTAACTTGTAGCAGCATTCATTGGCACCTTCCTCTTAGTGGTTATTTTGTCTCCTGGGGTGTGCTTTTGCTGTTGCCTCATGCTTCCAGAGAGGTGCTCTCGAGAATGCTACACTGGATGATCCCAGCCTCTGTGTTTCTCCCTGCTGTAATCCTCCCTTCTGCTTACATCATATTTAAGTATTTCTATAGCTGTGTGATTCTGAGAAAAAACTTTTTTCCCCCATCTGGTTTTTGATTTGAAGACTTGAAGTCTTGTGTCTAGTTGTGTGTAATAGCTGTGAGAACCTTACTTATTAGTCCCCTTCAGATGAAAGTGTGTTCATCTCTTTTTTCTCTGTTATTGGTCTTTTTGGAGTCCCAGATGTTTTGTAGCAGCCAAAGTAGTCTACCTTTTATCATCGAGGAGCAAGGCTGAATTTTATTTTTTTTTCAGCATGTGATATGTGATACCAGGGCTACTGCTTGGTGAAGTTCAAGGTAAAAAGAGTTTCTTTTGTCCTAACTCCGTCATCACAGAGCAGTAATGTGGAACACCTTTTTCTGGGGTAATTTTTGATTTTTTTTTTTTTGGTTGATTGGTTGGTTGGTTGGGTTTTTTTCCCCTTCTCTTCTTTGAAGAACTCTCTGCCTAGACTGTGTCTCTGTCAAAGCTGAGATGAAGTGAACTCATTTTATTCCAGATAATCCTGTAGTCAGACACTTAAAATTTTCACTGAGGAGTATAACATATTTTCTGTTCCTCTTTTCCTTTCTGTATTCAATTTTTGTAGCTATGATCTCATGAGAGGATACCAAATGGCTTTTTAAATGGTTCCCTTAGGCTACTGGTGCACCAGGTCTCTCTGGGCATATCTCCAGTTCTTTTGCCTTTGCCTGTGACATAGCTTGGGATAATTTGAAAACATCTGCTAGAGCAACCATCTTAATATAAGACAGCAGTCATCATTTGTCACTGAGCAATATGTCATTTGTGGCTCTCTAACTAGAAGACAGATGCTGATGCTGACTTTGGCCTTCTTAACTTTGCTAGCTGGCAGATTGTCTATAGAAACACTTTGCAGTGCTTTGAAATCACAGCATATTTCTACTTTTCTGTATCTCTGTGTTTCTTAAAGAATTGCCTGTGTAATTCGAAAATCTACTCAAGAAGCCATAATGATAGCAGCTAGGACTGCATAATCTGGCTTGCTAAGTAAACTTAACTTTATACATCTCTAACTTTATACAGTGTCTTCTGCTAGATGAGAACCATTTTTGAATAGTTGCCTGTGAAGCTTTTCCTTTAGCATTTGTATATGAGAAACTTCTGATCTCTTTCTACCTGATGCCCTGTCCCTGCATTGGTAGCATTTCAATGAATGTTATACAGTCCAGTTGTTTCCCTCCTTTTGAAAATTTTGCTGTCACCTTTAATTAACTTAAGAGGTTCTTCATCTTCTGACATCTCATGCTAAGGAAACTAGGGATTTGAGAAATTAACTTCTAACTATGTGAAGGAAATATACACTTCTAAATATCTAGATCCAGATTTGAAATCTTAGTTCCTGTGATTCTAGTGACAAAAGTGTGTGCCATCAACTCATAACCAAAGGTCTCAGTAATTACAGATGATGTCTTATACCTAGAAGGTGCTTTTTTTAAGCTTTGGGGGTTAATTTTGAATGTAGGTTGCAGCAGCTTGAGTAACCTGCAACATCTTACAGGTTTCAGCATCTTAACATCCTGATGTGATGGTTGTGCTGGATCCAGTCAAGGCTTTCTTGAGTTTTTCTTTCTATTGGGAAAAAGGGAGATTAAAAAAATTTTCCAAAAATTGTGCTTGAAAGTCTATTTAATGTTCAGAGTGTAAATCCTCTCTGAAGGAATTTCAAGGCACATGCTGATTGGATGGTAGCTGAGGTAATTTTCAAATGAAGGGAGTGTTTGTTTCAACCAGCTTCCTGAGTGTGACTTCAATTGCTAATTCTGTGCTTGTACACACTTTCTTCCCATGTGTCTGTTTAGCTCTGTGGACGGAACAGGATGATGTAGATCTGTCTGACTGGAGGTCAATAAGAATAAGAGACAATGATTAGCAGTCTCACATTGTTGTGGTAACTTCTGTTTTAGCGGTGTGCATCCAACATTGAAAGTCAACACTGAGAATTACTGTCTCGTTACTGTCCTGTGTGTTTCTTCTCTTTTGTCATCAGAGAAAAAAAAAGGAGGGGGGGAGAGAGAAGAAGAAAAAAACTAAAGATGAAATGAAGATGAAATCCAGGTCTGATTATGGTAGTGGTCTCAAAAGTATCTATTCATGCATAGCTGGTCAACAGGCAGTCTTCATTTGCCTTTCTCCACCCAGAAGTATTGAGTGCTCCACAAACAAACGATGTCTCACAGATATCCAAAGTATACAAGAATCTCTATCTTCTTTCGATCTGGCAGTTGAAAGAATTTTGGAGTCCTTGCACCACACCTTTTGCATAGGGTGAGCTTCATTTCGTGGTTTATAGAAGAATGCAGCTCCTGGTTTTCTGGTGCTGGAACTGCATTGGTGCAAAGGTTCCAAAAGGATATCAAAGAAGATTCCTTATTCTCTTTAGTCTGTGTCTTCTGACTTTCTATTCACTGGGCATAATGCTCAGGCACGATTTGGTCCTTTAAAGGTGTCCACTCTTGTTGCATCTGATTTACCTCCATGATGTTATAGGGTTTTGTTTGTGGTTTAGTTGTTTTGGGTTTTTTTGTAACTATCTTTTAAAACATCACTAAATTCCACTATCACATCCTGCTTTCTAAGAACATACCATTGGACGAGCTCTGAGCAACTTGATCCAGTGGAAGGTGTCTCTGCCCAAGATGGGCTTTGGGCTTATATGATCTTTAAGGCCCCTTGCAACCCAAACTGTTCTGTGGTCTACCTAGCTATTCCTTCTAACAGAACTTTACTTGGCAGAGAAGTGTTTACTGCCATATACAGTTTTTATATATATACATTCATATACAGTTTTGTAAATAATAGTGATGAATATCCTAATGTACCTTTTTAGGGGCAATGGGATGGCAAAGTAGAATTAAAAAGGGAAAAAGCACCACAGCAAGGAATGAAAGAGGTAGAATTGGAAGAATTTCTTGTTATTCTGTACAAATGAAGTATTGCAAGCACCATCATGTCAAAACAATTTGGATTAAAAAATGAAGAGTGATTCTGTAATTCCATTCATTCATGGAAGAACTTTACAATCATAAAAAGTAATATTTGAGAAGATTATTAAAGTTATTTTCCAGATGGTGTGTGTCCTTTAATGACAGTAGCGAAATAGGGTTAAGTGATTACTTGATTAGTGGTACTTTGAAAAGTACAGTATGTATACTACTGTATGAAATTTAATACTCCAGAAGAAGAGATGAAATGTCTATCTAGGAAGCATTCTAACTTCTAGTGAAAATGATACATTTCTTAAAAATAGTGATATGGATACCTACACAATAAAATGAACTCAAGTGGAATTATAAACTGGAGAGCCTTTTTCTTACACATGTGGATCTCACTTTTTCTTGGAAAAAGGATCAATGCAGGTTTCTTTTCCTAAAACAAAAACAAACAAAAGCAAACAAACAAAAATCAAACCACAGAACAAACAAAAATCCAAGCCTCTGATACTGCACTTGGGAGAGACTACTGAATGGTATTCAAACCAGCTGACTGTCCTCTTAGTTCAGAAAAAACAAAAGTTTTTGATTCCTGCAATACCGAAACCTTATTCATGTAAGAACTATGGTTGCATCTTTCACTTTTTCTTTTGGGTTAAAATTTGGGTTTTTGGTTTGGGTTTTGGCAGGTTTTTTGTCCATGAAAGCTACTTTAAATATGTTATTCTTTGTGGAACTCATTTTAGTATCCATCTAAAGCCATTTACAGAATTGCAGTGACAGGGCAGCCCAAGACCATTTATTTTGCCTTGGGTTGAAGTGTGAGTTGATTTTATTTTCTTTTTTTTTCTTTTGTATGTAAAAATTACAATTTTTAATCTCGCCCCCCCCCCCCCCCCCCCCCCCCCAGTCTATGTAGTGTTTCTTATACTGTGATGGTGTGTGGTCTGACTTCCAGAATTACTTGTATGGTGTTCTACATCTCCATAGCATGATATAAATGTTTCTATTGGTAATACATATGGTGTGTTTTACAGGGAAAGTTGTATAGCAGAATTATATATTAACAAAGGTATTTCTTCATGAAAATGTTCATTCGTTTGCTGTGTCAGCCTAATAATTTCTCAGTCTAGGAGCAAAACCAATAGCATTAAGCCTGCAAGACTACTGGCACATCACAAATATTCTAATGAGCTCAATAAAAAAAATTACATTTACTATTCTATATATATGATTAAGTCCTTCATACTGTTTTTCTTCAAATAATATGTATTTTCAGGAAAAAAAAAAGGATATTTTTATAAAGGCAGATGGATAAGAAAAAAAGGAATAGTAATTAACACATTTCTGGGTTTACTAGACTTTAATAATTCTCAGAGGTAGATTTAGAAAAAATAAGGAAATGCTATTCCCACTTTTAGAAATTCATGTGAAAAAAAAGCCTTGTACAGTTAGCAATGAGATCTTAAATACAGAGAAAAACTGAACAAAAGGACATTCTGCAGTATTCGAGTACTTAGGTCATTTACAAAGCCAGTAGTATGTAAGGTATTTCTAAAATCAGTGCAACAGGCTGTAAAAAAGTTAAATTACTTTCCAGAGGATGTTTTTGACAGGATCAAGGCAAAATATGAGATAAAGTTCTTGACCTGATTCTTTGCTCTTTATGTTGACTGGCATTTTGAATATGAACTGCAGGAGCAGGTTGCCTGCCCAGTATGAGATGTTTAATATTGAGCACCAGTTGGTCAGGACCATCTTAGAGGGGCTTTCTTCATCAGAAGAAATGCTGAAATGCAGTACAACACTTTTGTGTGTTACACTTGTAGAGTCCTTCTGAAGACAAATTATTTGCTAAGTAATTACACAAGGATCACAGCATTTCCACAGGATCTAGGAGTAATGAATTACATCATGTTTATTCATTCTATGTTTCTGATGCCTCCATGACAGTGCACAGCAAAGCATGGTAAGAGAAAGATGAAGGTTCACCTCAGTGTCCATTTCAGTTTCTTTTGGAAATAAAAGAAATGTGGCATACAACGAGAAGAAAACTGGGGATTTGTTCTGTGTCCAATATTCAATTTTTCTAGAAAATCTGTAGAAACTCTAATTTGCTTTTCGTCCTTCAAATTTATCTTTAGTTTGCTTCTTGAGATGCTATAAGACCAAAGTAATTCATCTTTTCCCAAGGACTTTCAATCTCTCTAAGAACAGAGAAACTAATATGAAGGAAAGCCCACAAATATAAATCTGATTTTTTTTTAAAGCTTCAATATTATTATTCTGTAATGGTGTGATACTAAAATTTATCCTCATGTTTAATCCAGTGCATAATTTAAAACAAATACTACCAGTGATCTCTATGTGATACATATCCCTTAGGCAAGAAAGAATGTTTCAACCTGAGGTTGTTGCAGAAAACCCCAGTATTTTATTTTGTTGGAAGTTAAGGGATACTGATGAATAAATTGGATATGGATTTATTTCTTCATTCAACTGTGATTCTTCTTTGTTTTTATACAGAACTGGGATAATTTGTTGTATAATTAATTAATTAATTGATGAATCTAACAGACCCAGTTTAGCCTTTCTGGCATCCTTAGCATACAGAGTCCTTGCAGCTGATTTAGACATTGGTTTGAACACTTGCTAAATGAAGGAGTGCCCTGGTTTTGAGCATTTGGGTTTGGTTTAGATTTTACTTTTTTGCATTAAAGTGTGAACATCGTGTTGAACTCTGGTATTGTGTATACATGAGAGCTTTGTGTTATTGTAGAACATCAATTATTTCAGATTTATCTGTCGAATTTGCCTTAACATTTAGTCTAACCATAAACTCCTCCATACTCATCTTTCCTTCCCTATCCAGCTCGTGACAGCTACTGTTCACATTAACGATATACTTGATAAATGTGGAGTACCTCTTCAGGCTTACATATGCTTTCAATTTAGGTTTAAGTCAGGATTGATTTTTTGATGGGGATTTTTTTGGTTTTTTTTCAACCACAGGGAGAACAAAAGTGAGAGAATGAGTTCCCTTTAAACTCCCTTGTTCTTGATGTTGATCTCTCCCTACTCTTTGGTCTTATATGGAAGGTTAAAGAGAAGCTGAGATTAGCTGTTTAGGCACATGGGACACTTCAAAGAGTTCTTCTTGTCTTTCTGGTGGCAGCAATGAGAACTTCAAGGAGGAAAGGTGAATTCCTTTTTGAAAGGTGTTTAAGGCAGTAAGTGTACTCCTCACTCCCACCTCAGGGCTGAAGTGGCAACTTTAGCTATTGCCATCAGGTGGCCTTGAAACATGAATTTATAGATCTGATAGCTTAAATCAGTAGCAAACTCCACAAGCCCGAGGTCAGATCTACAGCACTTTACTCACTTAACTGCACATATGTGGCAGACCTGACTAGTCACAAGTTCAGTTCTCAAGAATAATCTTTCAGTGGATGTGTTATTAGACAGTTTTTCTGCATAGTCACAGTGACTGGCCAGAATTTTTGGGCACCAGTGGCACAGTTACGCTGCATTCGTATTTTTGGCAATAGTAAACACCCCTTACTCTAGGTAAAGGAAACAGCATTTTTAAACAGTTAGATATAGGCAGATATGTGCCTTCTACAGAGTATAAATAACCAATATGTTATTTAGTACACCATGTTTTATGGCTGAATAAATAAATGCAAGATGCCTGTAATAGAGCTGTATTGTAAAATCTAATATGATAATGCTTTTTCCACCATAGCAGAGCTCAGTAATTTATTTGGTATCATGAGTAGGAATCATTCTATTTTAGTGGATACAAACAAATTGCTTTACATTCATATAATAATTTATTACTCAAAGCTGAATGCATGTTTTGTGTGATACTGAGATGCTTGAAATATTCATTTTATTTATATGAGTTTTTTTGGGGGAAAAAAGTAAACCTTTCAGCACACAGTATTTAAACAATCATCAGGAAACATTTGATTCAGCAATCAAGAGAACAGTTTTTGATCTAATTGAGTTTCAATGGCAAGTTACCCTGGAGCTAAACTAGGCCCTCCTAACATCCAATACTGGAACTTTTGTGTAACCCAAATGCTCAGTACTTTCCAGTTTGTTCACCTGTAATATGATTTTTTTCTAAGGTAAGCTGCCTGGTGTGTGTTTTGTGGTAGAAAATGTTAAGCCACAGTATTAGAAAGAAAATGCTTAAATACATTGATGAGTATGTGTGCTCCACATCTTATCTACTTAAAATTGATAAATAATGAAAAAAAATAATTTTGCTTCCTCCTTTGAATTTGCAGATTAGTCATGGATTGTTGCCCACAATTTAATGGAGCCTAATCATGTAGTCCTTTCTTAATAGATTCTGTTATTATCATTACAATATACCAGCTAAAGTAAGTAAATTAATTCAGTGGAGTCTCTGTAGAGCTAAGTTTGTGTGTATGCTGGAAAATGAACTGTGGAAAATGTAGTATTAAAGGGTTTGTAAAGCATTTTCTTAGCTTGCATGGACATATTTTAAGAAGTAGGATTAATTTTGTTGTATTTATTGCTAGGTCAAATACTTTTTGAAAGTAGGATGAAATTAGTAATGCTTTATCTAAAATCCTGTTTGTGCCTGATAAACAAAGACAAAATTAAACCAAAGATATACCTAAGAAAATACTTTTTTAAAAAACCCAAATACTCAAAACTATATTTCATCAAAATAGACCAGATCTTGCTCCCTTCTATGCACCAACTGGATAGCAGGTGCAGTAGAGTTTATTTCAGTAGATGCAAAACACAGAAAACTAGGTTTGTGACTTGTGTGTTTACAGGGAGGCAAGTGGGATGAAAGCAGGAATGGATTTGACTTAATGGTAGATTCAAGTAGGTGGAATTGTAAGTACATAAAGCCAAATGAAAACCTGTTTTTATTATATAATTTCTGGGTTTGGCATTTAATATTTGGAGATTTTTAAATTTTGCCTCACGCTGGACTGGGTTTTTTTTGAAGAAGAAGAGAGGGTCAAAGTCAATCATCTGGATAGTGGAATATATGAAAACCAGAGCGGGGTGTGTGTGTGTGGGGGGGGAGGATGTGTGGAAACCCAAAAAAACCAAAAAACCAAAAAAACACAAAACAAAACAACCAAAACAAACCAATAAAAAATTCTAGGTCATCAGTTGCAATAGTTTCCATAGCCAGTTAAGGAATGAATTTGAATTTTTGGACCCTAAGGGTTAGCACATAGGACATTAAGCCTCGGAATAGTCTGTGGGTAAAGCAAGGGCAGAATGTGTGTAAGAAATGTTCTAAGGAGGGAATATCGCAACTGGCAAATCATTTGTGCAGTTCAGGGCACAATAATACAAGAGATGTGTTCACTGTTCCCTCCACAGTGACTAACACAGTATTACCATCCTTGTTGTAGTAAAAGCATGGTCACTATTTATTTGGTAGGATATTGTCAGGTAAGGAATTTGAAAGGTCAGAGTTTGGCAAGAATAAATGAGCTCATATGAAAATTATTATTTTGGACAACAGAACATCACATCAAACTGAAGTAGTACAGATAATTTTGGAGTTTGCCAGCTTAGTTGCAAGTGAACACGTAATTTGAATTAATTTTATATCATAATGAAGATGCATAACCAAGGACAAAGATTAAACAATTTAAAGTGATACTTTTAGATTTTCAAATAATTAGACTTTTATTTATAAGTTCCAAATGAATTGCTTGTTTCAGATGTGATAAATAGACTTTTCCTGCTTTCAGACCGTATCTGTTAACATAAGTGAAAATAACACAGTAATTTGGAACAGTAATATTAAAAAAAATTACACTGCCAAACAAATTTTAACATGCTGCATATTCCCTAAATAATTACCTAGTAGATGAAGTCAGGACAGATTAAAATATGCTTGTAGTTCTAAATTCAAATTAATTCTCCATTGTGTTTTGTCAACATTCTGAACTTCAATTTATATTAACCTTTCCAACTATTCTGTAAGGTCAAACAGTCTTATAAGTTTTCTCCTGATGGAGTGGTATCTTTTGTGCATGTCAGAGTTCAAGGAGCTTCTGGACAAAGCTCTTAGTCATGTTGTTTAGTTTCAAGTAGTCCTTCAGGGAGTTGGTCTCTATGATCTTTATTGGTCCCTTCCAATTTGAGATATTCTATCTATGATTTTTAGATTGGGTAAAATCAGAACACCATTTGAAATATGTAGGAGACTTAAATGGGTCCAGACTTCAACATCTTCAGCAAGGTGTACAAAAAGAATATGGCCTTAAGCCAGCATAGCCTGATGGAGCCTCTAACATATACACATATAATTTCTGCTGCTAAAAGCATCTCATGATTGAGCATAGCTAGGATAATCCATAGAAGCTTGATCTGATACTCACTGAAATCCGTGGCTCCCACTGTGAATGTAATGTCTATCATTGCCTTAAGCAGGCATTGGATTGTGTCAATATGTGAGCACAAAGATCACATCTTTTTTTCTTTTCTTTTTTTTTTTTTTTAAATGAAACCTTCTGGGATATTGGCAATTCAGAATATTATCTCCTAAATCCTTTACTTTTCCACATGACTCATTTGAAAGGCTTTATACTGCTACTTGGTCTCCTTTGTATGCGGTTAATATTTGGGTTTCTTGACATTGTATATGTGTACAAAAAAGACACTTTTGAAGCCTCAAAAAAAAGTTATACAGTTCAAAATGTACAGGATAACTGAAATCTCAGTTCAGGTTTGGCTTTGTACATTGTAGACAGATATTCCAGGTTTCTTTCAAAGAAAAACTTAATCCCCTCTCAGTAAACCTACATGTAGCCTATGTTTTATTTCTGCCTCATGTTAGATATATGTGTAGTACTTAATAGAGGTTGAACAGGGCATGAGATCATCTAAGCTGACTTGAATTTTACATACGGAGGACAGAAACTGGCAGTTAAGCTAGATGTTGGAAGATAAAGACAATATTTCTCCCACTAAGGATTCATAGTTGTCAAGACTGTCAAATTCATTTGTGTGTCAATTACAGTTCCAGAGGTGAAAAGTCAGACTGCTTTTCAAAACAAGTTTTTCTAATTAGAGTAATGAATGTTTGATTAATATTCCATTAGTAATATATGATAATTATACACTGATGGGCTGTCACTTTAACTATGTACAGAGTAAGATCACAGATGCATTTTTATGTTGCTGTGCCTTTGTCAGGTTTGGTTCACATCAACAGTCAGCTTTATGCAGATGCTCACTGAAATATTTCAGAAATACATTTTATCTGTAAGCCTGTTAAATGATGCTACACATCTGTTTTGTGGGTCAATGCTTATCTCTTGCTTTGTTTAACACTTCAACAGATTTCTATGCTTTGACATTCACTAGACTGAGCTTGAAGACAGAAACTTTACTATTCAAGAATTGCAGTGGATGGGGAAAATTCTGATTTACTAACAGTGAATTAATACAAATCAGAAAATAACAACATCTTCATAGAACTGTGGTGGAAAATGTGCATTTTTTGACATCTGGAGGTTAAAAACATTCCCTTGCAATAGTAGGTGTTGTAGAAATGCATGCAATTAATACTCAGAATCCCTGAGTTAATATTATCTATCTCTCTGAGGGTGATTGTTGAATTCAACTTAGTTCTGTGAGGTGGGGGCTTATTATGATTTCTGGCGAACTTCACGGTCTTCACCTTCTAAAGCAGTTCTGGAACTCACGGCTGAATGTGAGCATCCCAGTATGTGAGGCATATTATGAGGGAATGGGGGAAAAAGTTGCAAGGATTGGGTGAAAAGCTGTGGATCATGTAGCAGAATGCTGGAGCAGCAGGCGGAGACTGCCTGGATGCACATCTGACTGAACTCTCCTTTTTACTCCTTGCGTTGTTTTCCATTCACACCAGCTCAGGGGACCGTTTTCTTTGTACTGCAACTTTTACATTTGGCTGAAACCATGTGTCACAGAGCAAGAATGAAGTTTCTTTCACAATTGAAGAAAAGAAACCTTATTGATGCTGGCATATATGTTTTTGCGGGCCTTGTGTTAATTATCCAGGGTTGCAAATGAACAGATTTACACTAGTTGTGTGTGTGCATGCTAAAGTAAATATAGGAAGAGTTATAGTATTTGAATGTTTCATTCATCCCGCACTGGATTAAATCAATGTTTCTGAAGCTTTTAATCTTGGAACATTTTTATGGTATTAAATAACGTATTTTTTAAACAAAACCGAATTCCTTTTCTGTTTAATAGTATCATATAGGGTTCCCAAGAAGTTAAGAACTATAGTGCAAAACAGTCTGGCTGTTGGAATAGTGAAGGAATGAGTTACTGTAGAGGACTGTTACCCTTTCTGTGTCCAGCTGCAAATCTGAGAGAAGAGCTTTGCAATTAGCTTTTGTAAATACTAGCTGACAGCAGAGGAGGGTTTAAGACTTTGGTTTTCTGGGCTCCACTCCAGGTTCTGGAATGAAATACACTTCAGTGACTGCATATCTCACTACCCCTGTCTCATCTGTCTTCCCTAGTCTGACTACTTTCTCTGCTCATCTTGACTCATGTTTCATCTGTGTGCACCATGCTTCTTACTGCCCTTTTCCTGTGTTATGGTGAGTGCTGCCTCTGCCACGCTTTCTATAAAGTATGGATGGAGGATAGGAGGTACTAGAAGAAATATGTTTTTCTCTCATTTAAGGCATTCATGCAGTTGTGCCCTGTTGAACAGCAATAAGCAATGACAAAGTCACTTGCTCACCTGCAGATTGAGGTGTGTTCAGTGACTGGTGCAGGGGGAGCATATTCTGTGGGACTGGGGGACAAAGAGGAATTTTCTTACAGTGTTCTTCTAATGTGCTCCTGTTGGGTGAGATGAAACAGCAATTTTCTAAGGCCACCTTTTTGAGGTTTTTATCACTTTCAAGCCAGAATAACCCTGTTGCCCTATTTTTAAGAGTGGGAGTGGTAGATTTCCAGTGAGATATTTTTAAGAATTTAACTTCAACAAAGCTTTTTTTTTTTTTAAAACGCTTCTGCTCAGACATAGCTGCTTTTCTTAAAAAGTTTAAGAACTCTGAACAACTCAGGCATTTTCAGTTCATTTGTGAAACAGATTATTTCATGATTTTTTTATTTGAACAAAATTAATTAAAATATTCAATCAGAACTAAGATCAGATTGTCTGTGAGCCTGCTAAATGATGTTACACATCTGCTTTGTGGGTCAGTACCTATCTCTTTCTTTGTTTAGCATTTCAAGACACTGAAGAGATGCAGCCAATTGCCATTTAAGGTGTGTTTTCAGTTCATAAAAGAGAATGTTTTACCACGAAGCACTTGGTAGGATATCATGATTGGCTCAGGACTGTGCAAATCTCTCTGCCACCCGTGTGGAGCTGCTTTCAAGGACAGTCTGCAGAGTCCATAAGTTAGCAGTGGATGGTGCTAACTACTCAGAGAAAACTAAAATCCAGAGGTAGCACAGAAAAATGCTTTGAGGGAGATGGCAGCTGGAGAAGCTTGGCCAGGAAGAGCAATTTTTGGTTGCTCTTAACAGGAGTTACCAGGACTTCTGGTACAAAAACTTCTTATGGCAGTGAGCCAAAAAATTGATATCCTAACACAAAAGCAATTAATTAGGATTGTTTTGGGAAAAGATGAGGTAGCTGTTCTGAAAAGTGCTCTTAAGGAAGCTGAAGGTGACCTGAGAAATCCTCTGATATGCTCATTTGTATATCTCACTAAGTATTCCCGACAACAGAGGGGATCTTGCTTTAGACATGTTATGTGCAATGTACAGTCCATGATATACCAGCAGAAAACTGCATGGGGTATTTTCACACCATTAGGAGTAAACTGGTCTCATGACAGGAAGCATTTGTAATTCAAGAGAAGGTTCAATTAATGGATTCTTTCTTTAAAAGAGAGGATAAATGTTACTAAATACTGCCATTTCTTGGTGGAATTGTATTGGGAAGACTGCAATAGTGCCCAAAAGGGTAAGAAAATAACTAAACTACTTGCTGGGTGCTGTGATGTATGCTGACCTTGAATATGATGAACACATTCATCATCAGCTGATATTGCAGCCTTAATTTTTTAGTTTTCTGATGCCAAATGATAATCTTTTTGTTTTAATTCTACTAAAACTGTAGTGTGCTTTAAACAGTGCTATTTTAAGGTTGTAGTGGTAGCTTCATCTCTTGATCTTCGCTCTTTTTTCCAGTTTAAAATGTTTTTTGTAATATTAAGTTAGTTTTCAGTATTTCTGTCCTAATAAATATGTACTTGCAGTCTGCTTGAAATGATTTTAAAGAATTTTTTCTCCTTTAATCATTATTAGTAGTTGAACAGAAGCATTTGTTAACTTTATTTGATCTAATCTATGCTCCTTAGTGCAATGAAATCAAATGTAATGTAGCATCAGCTTCTTTATATAGGGTGAGTAATGAGATTGTTTTCACCTAAACAGAATGTAAATTTTTTTAAATTATTTTACCTTTTATTTTCCATTGGAAATCTTTGTACAAAAAGTATGTATGTTGCTCACGTTTTAGAGACCTCTTGGTAGAGAGTACAGTTTATTCTGTTGCTAATAATAAAACCACTTTTCTTTCCCATCTGCACTATAAAAATGTTATTAATTTTCAGTATCACCATATTTCTCAAATCATATTCACAATTAAATAGTCTAGTAATGGTGACCAAACAGTCCATGTATTTCAGTGTCTTGAGATAATACTAGTGTTATCTGTAAGATAATATTTCCCATGTTCTCAGTTGGATATAGCTCTGGAGCATTGTGTGTTATGTGTGGGAAACGGTTTGTGCTTATGGATATTTTAAATGCTTGTCTTTTTATTCTGCTTTAGTGCTGCATCTTAGAAGCAATAGCTTTAGGAAGAATGCTCCTGCTCAGCTGACAATTCAGGAGGTGTTGCTGTCCCTCAGAGAAAAGATTTATATTATGTCTTTTTGTTTAGGCTTTTCTTGGATTTTGTGTGTTCTGTGGTGCAGGAGAGGATATGGGTCTCTTTCTCCTGGAGCAGACAACCCATTATATGTATCACAACTGAAATAGTTGTTCCAAAGAAGAACCAGTTTCCGTCCAGCTAATTACAGCTTTTTGATGTGTAATTTGAGTGTCTTACCACAGCTTCTTGTTTTCTATAGAACTTGGAGGTTACCTCTTAATTTGTCTAGTTATATTAACTGTGGGTGTGGTACATTGCAACAGGGGGAAATCAGCGTTATTTGTTTTCCGTGATATTAAAAACATTACAATAATAATTTCATATTTTAACAGTATTATTTGGCTATCAACTGATTTTATAGAGGATTAAACTGCACTCTTAATGAGAATAAATGGATTTTAAGCTTCAGCAATAAATATAAATTTAATGTAATTTGGCAGTTCCTAACATGGGTTTCAAACAGACCTAAATTAAATACCTTTGTGATCATTTTGGTGATTCCTTTGCGGCATTGAAACTATTGTTCTTTCATAATCACATCTTGTTAAGGACCATAAATAAGTTAATTCTATTAGTTTTATATCAAAATAAACTTTGAATATTTAATACTCCTGTGTCTCTCACATAGCTACAAAAGACTTTTGCAAACATATTGGGTGAAAATTCCTGCATGTTAAGCAACTGTATGGAAATTATGACCTATTTTCAGATACTTTTTAGACAAATGTTAAGATGGAAAAAATTGAAATTGCATTTGGAACTAGTGTAGGAAAATGGTTTATTACAGTAACTTTTTAATGATAAGGCTTGAGGAAAAACTGGTATATGGAAACTTAAGCAATTTGGTGAAATTCAGTGGATTCCAACTGCCATTTGAAGTGGTTATATCTTGCATTTGTTCCTATAGACCTTTTTACAGGATTGCATCAAGAAGGATAATGACTCAGGGTTTATACCTACTGCATGCAGAATCACACCAAGAAAATATGTGGGTTTTTTTTTTTCTGCAAATAAATGTTGTCAAACATATGACAGTAATGTTCTTATATAAAGAATTTGACTGTTGGAAATCATTCTTGTGGTGTTGATGTGGTTTGCATCTGGTGACTTTTTAGACTTGGCAACATGGAGTTGAGTTGTGAGCTGTGACCCAGGTTAAAACACAGCAGAACATTGTCTCTTTTATTGTGGGTCACTATGGCCAGAGGATGCTGCATTCAGAGCATTGCATTTGTTAGCCAGAATTTCATTAGTTGTCTCCTTTTTCTCACTCTGAGTATGAAGATTTATATTTCTTACACTCCTGAGGCATAGTCTTGAAAGGTCTTCTCTTCAGAGCTAGCAAGAGGAGCTCAGTTTATCTTGTGAATTAGTGGAAATGTCAAAATGGGAGCTAGTTTCAGATACACTGCTCATTTGGGAAAGGAGAGTTGGGCTCAGACTGCATACAGTTATACAAATAGGTAATGATTTTAAAACAAGGACAACAGTGTGTGACTCATAATGCAAATGCAATAAATAATTCCATGCCTTTTATCTGATTTTAGTGACCCTCTAATTCACTCCTTATTAAATGATCTGATTTTGTCATGAACAAAACCAAGTATGGAAATTTTTTAACCTCACTTTATGTTGCAGATTTGCATATGTATATATAAATAAAAGTTACAAAACCCTCATAGAGATAGACAAATGCTGTCTCAATCTCTGCAGATCTATGTTTGGATATTTTGGGATAATGTTTGATTATAAAACTAAATTGAGTTTCTGTGCAACTCCGTATGTTTCTGTGGTGGTGCTCAGGGGTAACCTAGTTAAGAAGCTCACCTTTTTTTCATGAGAGGGGGCAAGAAGGGAGGCCAAATTCTACTTTCTTTGATATTTTGCAATTCTGTAAATGTTTTCTATTTTTAGTTGATGTTCATGTTGTTGCGGTGCCACCTCTGAAGAATGATTGATATTGATGCCTTCTTGTAGAAAACCATTATTCCTCTTACCCTTTATTATCACTACCCTGTGAAGATATAAGGTAGCAAAATCCACCAAATCCAAAAAATTAGGTGATAGGTATGCATTTAGATAGTCAGACAAAAGACCGAGTTGTGTTTTACCTAGTCATCCACTTAAGAATCAAAATGCATGATGAGCTGTTCTTATTGTCAAACTGCATTCCCTGAACCTTACCTTCTTGGATTATTTCAGCTAGTGTTTAGAATATATTTTGTCTTTCTAAAAATTTTGCTGGCTTCAACAGAATGCACTGTGCAGATGTTCTCACGTATCTAAATGACACTTCAGGGTGGTTATGGGCTCTCCATAGAGGACAGCAAGCCAATCATCTGATTATTGTTTACCTCTTTCAGGTGTCCTACAGGTAAGACATACAGTGAAAGTTGTGTAGCTCTTTAATTAGTATAAATCTAGGTCATCAGTGATGTGCATGTGTGCTAAGACTTTGAGGTGTAAAATCAAATTTACTTCCCCATATGACTTGAATAAGATCCAGTCTTCTGTTACACAAAATCCCACAGAATTTGTTTGACTAGGGTTCCCAAAAAATTAGCTAAGTTCACCTAAGATTCTTCTGTTTCATACCATTACAGTCATGTTGCTTAATGAATACTAGGGATGTCTCCTGATAAGACACCTTTTTTTGATAAATTCTCTGTACAGCAATATCCTGCAGTGCTCTGGTAAAGACTATTACAAGGTTAGCAAATTTTGGCTTCCTCTCTCATGTAGCTAGCATAATGTGGTTCAATATGGTCTTATGCTACATAAACTACTCCCCAAAGATTTTTAGGAGCTGCTGAATCAGAAATCTTCACTCCCTTTTGGGTAATAACCACTTATGACTTCATACATTAAAAGAGACGTGTAAAAATGTATTGACCTGAGAAGTTTATGTTTACTGAGGAATAATCAACTTCAATATTTGCTTAAAGCACAAGTAAACCCTGTTGCTCAGTAAAATATAGAGGCAAGACAGTGAATGTAAAGTTCCCCCACCATCACTACATGTGCCAAAAGCTTAATTTTCTACAAGTTTGGCTCTGAATGGGCATTACAAACAAAAATTTTCATAAACTGTATCACAGATCTAACTCCCTGAGTACTCTGAATTTCGGGACAGCTATTTTGATATGTTATAGCCATGTTAGAACTATCAGAAAGACTCCTATGAACAGCTGGTAAATTTTACTTGAAGTTCATTAATGAAGTCCTGAAATCTTAGTGAATCACCCAGGAACTTTGAGTTCAGTGAGTGTATGTGATCAGACTGGATATAGCATGGGCTCAGGGAAACCTATTATTGTCCTCTGAGAAGCTAAATAAGATGAAGTCATGTGCAGGTCTGATCTCATTAGTTAATATTGTTCCTGATCTCAATGTTGTTGACTTCTGAGGAGTCTAAAAAAAATATAAGTGCATTGTCATGTCAATTCCCCAAGTCATGATTACTTTAGCATTTTATTTTCCTGGTAATTTTCCTAGTTATTGTTATAAATGAAAAATGATATCTGTTAAAATTAAGCAATTGGGTTAACAATTTTTAACATATCAATACCTGGTGGATACGGTTGTAGAGGTACTTACTTTGCAACATTTTAATAGGACATCTTTTTGTTTGTTTGTTTTTTGTTTTTTTGTTATGACAGTGAATATTTACTTTGAAGAGGGAAATAGCTAGAATAGTGTTTCAGGGGTTGGGTTTTATTTAAAGTGTGATATTTCATATTATGTTTTACACTGCAGATATATTAAGTAGTTTGTGACTGAACACAGTAACTTCACTGGAGGATTTAATTGTGCAGATCTACCAGTTTTTTTAAGAAATAAGTAACTAGTTTGTTGAATATATAGGTAAGGGAAGTAAAGTAAGAAAAACACTACCTTTGTTGCCCCAATGAAAGTTTTGTTTTGAGATGTCTACCTCCAAAAAAATCCAAAGGAAGTATGTCTAAAGCGTAGCCTACTGTAATAGAAGGTCCTAACTTTTATTTCCTGACCCCCATTTTCTGCTTAGGTTTATTGCTTACCCTCTTCTTCTTACTTTTCTTTTCTGAATAACTTCAAAATATTAAAGAAGTTTATGTTTAATGTTAACAACTCTCTTTGAGAAGAAAGGAGTTTTGTGATAGGGCTTTTTTTTGTTTTGTTTTGTTCACTTGTTTAGCCAATTTGTGATTTTATATTCTCTTTATTTTGTGAATATTTTCTTAGAAAGTTTTTTGACAAGGAGCAATAGATAAATTATTAGCCCTAAAAATGTGTTACTTTAGCAATAATTTCTTTTGTAGGGGGAGAAAGAATGATACAATAATTTATAAGGTATATAGTCTCCACTCTGTCCCTATGGCTAGTTCTAAATGTAAGATGTTTTTGCATCCAGTTTCCATATACTAGTTTTACATGTATCATAATAGTCAGTAATAATTAGCATTTTATTCAGATGCCCTTAAAAATATTAATAATTTATGGATACACTGTTGTACTGTATAAAGCCTTTTGAAGGTCTTGAATCCGTGTTTAGTTTGAAGGTACCATAGAATGAGAAACAAGTAATATGGATAAATGAAGTTGAGAGGTCAAGCGTGCCCTCCTAATTTAATGTGAAAAAACATTTTATAGGATGCTGGAGTGCACTTCTAATTTATTTTTTTATTATTATTGCAGAGCTCATCATGTCAATAACGACTTTTAATTGTCTGAACCTTAACACCTGCTAATAGCATAAATTGTACTGGATATGCGTCTATACTCTTTTGCAAGGCTAGGCTTTTTTTTTTTCTTTTTTTTCCCATGGCAATAATGTGCAGTATCTTCATTAAACATACTGACAGCTCCTTTAAGAGAAAATCATTAATTAGTCATGCCATAGACTTGAAAGAAAGAGTAGTATAGGCAAAAGATGCTGTTAGATCAAAATCCTTTGGGTGAGGCAATAAAAGAAACTATATTGATTGTAGAGAAACCTACCTGGATACTTCAGACAGGATTCAGTGTGGATAGAGATTCCTATAGTGTTATGAGCAAAGATAAAACTTGTAGAAATTCAGAGATGGAAAATGGGAAGCAAACACTGTTATCAATGTGACGGCCTTAAATGCTTTGCTCTGTATTTGGCAAGTTGCAATTAGTAGAGAAATTAATTTTATTTTAAAATAAAGTTGTAAAAACCACTTTGAATTGTGTTCACAAGCTCTTTCATTTTGATTTAAATAGAAACATACATGAAATTATATTAGTAATATGTTTCCAGTGTTCAGTTTCAAAATTGAAAATTTAGAAGAACTGGGAAAAGTACATAGGGAAGTTGCTGGACAGAGAAATTCAGGATTTGTTATGTGGGGAGGGGAATACCATTATTTTTATCATGGGAGAAGTTATCTGAAACTAGTGGCACAAGAAAAAACCCAGTAAGAGTTGTTTCCTGGTTTAGCTGGATGCAATGGTCATTCTCCAGAAATCATTTAGAATTAGGGAGTCTGTCTGTTCCATTCCTTCTAGGCTAATTGGCAAAGAAAAACATTAGAAGGTGGAATGGAAACTGCCAAAAAAGGGGGCTAGTTAGATATTATAGGAGTTGTTTTATCAAACAGTTCTTCAGCCAAATGAATAGAAAAAACAAGGAATGAGAAATACTGAGGGAAGACTAGATAGCATTTTCATTGTAGACATTTAGGTGTAGACTGAAACGTGTGCTAACATTGTTTCTTGTCAATAAGGGTGATACAGCTGGCTATGAGAGCAAAGGTGAAGCAGAACAGGGACAAAAATGTTAGTGACCGCAGGATGTATGTCAATGTCTACCAGTTGAAGTAATATCCTATGGGAGTTGTGGAATTGCTACTGATACTTTACCCTTTCACTTAAATATTCTGAGCAACTACAAGATCTTTATTTTGACTTAACAGTCTGTAAATATTAAAAGTATTACTGGAGAGCAAAATAGGAAGTCAGTAGAAAGTTTAATGGAATTTTATATGGACTTGGCAAAGGCAGATGTTAAACAAGCTCTACCTTTAAAAAATAGTCAGTAAATAGTGTTTAATGCAAGAAAATAAGGCAGATATCAATATGAGCTTAAATAAAGCACTTACTATGCCACAAGAGAACTTACTGAAATATGAACAGCAAAGAACTGAGATGGGCAGGCAAGGGAGACCACTGTGTTCATCAAAGTTAAGTCTTCATATTTGTTGTGGTTTAGTATTCATTGTCAACCCTGGCATAAGGTGTAGGAGGATGCTAAGGAATGAGTCAATGTTTTGGAGATATCTCGAGTTCAGAGGAGGACTGGATTTGCAGAAATGGAAAGAAGTTTAGGTTTACATTGTGCAAGAGATCAGTGTGCAAGCATCTTGGTTCTTGGGGACTTATTCAAATTATTTCTGATATCACTAGGCAATTCACTGTCTGAGAGAGAAATCTGGATAACTAGCTAAATACAGAATGTCTATGAAGACTCAATAATGGCTCTAATGTAGGTGAAGACCACTTATAACACAGAACATTCAAGGACAGATATTTCCTTAGATGTAGGCCAATTATGGTGTTTGCCTGGGAAGCCAGCCTGCAGAGGTGGGGTGTGTGCTGCTCTGCCTGCACTGAAATCTGGCCAGTATGATAGGGTCTGCTTGCCATGTGTGCATCTGAGTTACCTGTCCTAGATCAGCCTATTCTCAGATCAGCAGCCCAGAAGGCACAGGGGGTTGAGGCACGGAAGCAGTCTCAGACTGACAAGTAGCTGCTGTTGAGGGGAGTGGGATGCTATAGGAGGAAGGCAGGGTTTATGCCTGAGTAGGCAGGGATGAGGGAGATGGGTAGTTTCCAGTGATGCTTATAAAGATAAACCTTCTGTCTCCTCTTGTCTGGCCCTAAGACTTTACTCTGTGTGCTTGGTTCTTCCTTCTTCCCAAGGAAATCTCTACATTCCCACCAACAGTCCTTCCCTCAGAGATTGCCACAGACTCTGCAGCTTTCCTGTAGTCTTGGTCATCATTGTCATTGAAGATGATCAGAGGGCTGCAGCACCTCTCCAATGAGGACAGGCTGAGAGAGTTGAGTTTGTTCAGTCTGGAGAAGAGAAGACTCTCAGGATGCCTTAGAGCAGTCTTCCAGTATTGGAGGGCCTACAAAAAGCTGGAGAGGGACTTTTTACAAGGACATGTTTCAGTTTTTCAAACTGAAAAAAGGTTGAGATAGACTAGATATTAGGAAGAAATTATTTCCTGTGAGAATGGTGAGGCACTGGAACAGGTTGCCCAGAAAAGTTGTGGATGCCCCATCTCTGGAAGTGTTCAAGGTCAGGTTGGATGGGGATTTGAACCACTTGGTCTGGTGGAAGCTGTTCCTGCTCTGTGGCAAGGAGTTGGAACTGGAAGATCATTCTATGATCTTCACTCCCCTGTAAACTTACTAATTTTTTATCCTCTCCAGTTTTGCTGATGAAATCTCCATGACCCTTGCCACTTCCTCGTGGCTGTGAAGAGAGTTTTACCTACAGGGTGAGAATGCTTTGTTTGTCATGGAAGGAGCAAAAGCACGCATTTTATTGCACAATGTTAGTCATTAGATATTATCCGAAATACTGTCTAAATCTCAGACCACTCATTGGCAGAAGAAGGTTCACATATGTAGAGAGGCCACATAAAAGGTTGAGAAAAAGAACATATTTTATGGCTGAAAAGTTTAATCTGTTCTTAAGCCTGGAAGGTGACAAAATGGCTCTCTGTATTTGTGCAAGGAACTGAACTGAACACCAGGGAGAAAACAACTGTTTGAGTCAAAGGGTAGTCCTGGTATATACACAGATGACCCACACATGGGTAGTTATGGGCTAGAAGAATGAAAAAAAATATTAATACTTCCAGTTAAAGGAGATTTTAGAGCAACAGTCCAAGATTGGTTTTCAGATTAAATTAGATAATTAGATAGATTAAATTTATCTAAGGGCTTATATGATGTGGTTGTGTGATAACAAGGGAGAAATATTTGTGAACCTAGAGGCCTCTTCAAATCTAATCGGGGAGGACTTTGTCTACATTGTGTTATACATTGATGATTTTTTAGAGTTAGTTCTCAGTCTCAAGACCTTGCTTAAGAGTGAAATTTATTCCCTGTTTTTGTATATCAGAGCTTTTTCAGAAATGCCATGTGATTTCCTAGATTTTTGTTTACTTTCTAAATTGCCATTTTGTAGTTTTTGAGAATACACTTGCGCATCATTGTTTTTAATATAAGGAAATTGATCTTCCAGATGTTCATGATGAAGTATTTTATGAAAGATTAACATACTTCAATTGTTGTAATGGGCAGAAATGAGGGAAGGTAATGCTGCAGAGAAGGCAAAATGGATTAAGTGCGGGAAGAACAAAAGGAAGATCAGCATGAGAGAGAAATTTGTTCTGTTTATGGGAACCGAACTTCTGAATATTATGAGTTATCTGTAGATACAATACTTTGGTGATAGAAGTACACAGGCTTCATATATGTCCTATGCTGAGTTTTAGGATTAAACATGCTAAATTTTTGTCTGCTTTGATCTCAGTGTGAGTCTTCCTTTTTCGGTGGAATCTGGTTTTGGGACTATGATGTGAGAAGCTGTCTCATTTTAAAGCACACACAGGAAATGAATTTAAACCAATTCAGTTCAGTGTCCATAGGTATGATTTTTCAAATCCGTATGTATATTTGTTCATGTAACACCTGTTTTTATATATGTATCTCTAAAATCACCAGCTTAGAAATGTTTTATGCAAGATTTTATTCCTAACTACCAAGGTACAGACAACTGCAGGATCTTCAGTGAAATATCAACAGTTTGACTAGTTGTGCCAGTAGCTATTATAAGCTTGGTCTGGGTTTCTAAGTAACTAAACTGTGATATTCATACATTAAACATATAATTTATAAGTAAATGTAGAAATATAGTAGACTTGTAGAAGCATATTAACTTTAATTAGCTAATAAGAACATTTTTCTTTGGTATTTGTGCAAATTAATTTACTATTGAATTCATTTAATCCAAGCTATTTATTGTTTAGTTTTCTATTTCTAAGGGCTAAATGTTAAAATCTTTAGGGAAAACACTCATTCACTTACACTCAGAGTTTTTCTTGGATGAATGCCATGAGATTTGCCCCTAAAAGCCATTGAATCTATACCTACATCAAGCTTTAACAAATATTTCTCTGTTGCATTAATGAGCTGCCTCTTTACAGTCTGAATGTATTCCCTTTGCAACCTACTGTGCTTGTCTATCAAAATATTTTTTCATTGTGAACATTCTTTGCTATGTTTCATTTGCTTCATTGTAATTCAGTTTTAATTTAAAATTGGAGTGTGACAATGAATAGGTTTCACTTAGTCCCAGTGTTCTGGCTCCTATAGTTGCTTATGCTTGAATACCTGTGCTAATACATAAGAACAACAGGTGAAGTTTATAGTCATATTTTCTGTGATATACCTTCAAGCTTTCCTGACTCAGGAAAAGACATCTGGGAGAAATGCATCATGAGATACGAAGATTTGCTTGACAGAAGATTTTCTATTGTTCTTTAGGGTTGTTTCAGATTTGTTAACATCCATGGCAATAAAAATACACAGAAGCAAGAATCAGTCCTACCTATGAGCTTTTTAACAGTAACATCATATAGAACAATTAATGTACATATTCTGTGTCCCATTGTAATTTCTATGACGGTTTTCCAGAGTCCAGGTGAAGACAGTTTTTCTTCATGAAAATGTAACCAAAAAAAGATTACTTTAAAAGGAAGAGCTTAAAAGCTCTCCAGGCTGCATTCCTTCTTTATAGAACCTCTCCTAATTAGGAGCTGCATTATAGCATTTCATATTACACCTCTAGTTACAGACAGACTTTCTGAACCGCGCAGACAGATGCCTCTTGAAAAATAGTGCTTCTCTTCTTGGGAAGATGCTAGCAAGAGTATACCTGAGTTCAGTAATGCACCTACAGCTGACCACACAGTCCCAAATGCTTCCAAGGGTATAATCCAGAGGCAGGTTATCTCAGAAATGCATTGCTGACTTCTTTTTTTTTGCTAAGAAGCAATTTTCACTTGATTTCTTAATAAGAAGGGAGTTGTGTGCCAGCTTAATTTTTGTCATCATAATCATCATTGCTTTCCTTACTTGATTAAAATGCTGCTTGTCACCCCGAGGGTGAAGGATGGAAAAGTCAATAATGGTCATCCAGTCTTTTAGAAGAAGGAGCTCTTTCAGAATGTAAACCTGTTCTGAAAAGCTAGCGTTTCCTTCATTTGACAATGCCAATGTGCTTTCTTTTACCTCTCCATCCTCTGTGCCAAGTATGTTTCTCTATGCATTTAAACTGTGTGCTTTGCTTAAAGCCTGCACACATTTTGCCTCTATTACATTGACCCTGCTGGGAAAAATTGCTTTGCTGTCCTTCAAATGACTGGTCATTGCACCTGTCACTTGCATTCCTTGATGAATAAATGCATATGGCTCAGTTGCACAGTATGTACTCTGCTTCTGTATGGAATGTAGTCCAATCCACTGACTGAAGCAGGCTTCTAAAAGAGAATCATTTGAGGTAGTTGAGTGTGATGAAATAAAATAATAAAAAAATTAGGTATGCAAGATGCAATCCTCTTTTACTTCTATTTCTTTTTACGAGTATTTAGAGCATAAAATATGTAATTCCTTCCCAACAATATAATTTCCAGTAACTTACTGAAAAAATACAAATAAAATGTCAGTTCCCTCAGGAGCCATTAGCCTCGAGCAAATTCATGATGCAGTGGAAGGAAGAACATTCTGTGAAAGCTGATATGTGAAATGCGTCAAACTCAAACATACGTGCTTCTGAGATTCAAAACATATTCTAATGAAGTATATGATTTGGAGAGCAGCAGTATTTTTAATTTATATCTTATACATGCTTTACTATTACTTATGCTATCATGCTCCGACTCATAACTTAATAACTGATTTTTTTAACATCAAAGAAATATAAGAAATCTTTACTCATTTCCATCCAGTATAGAGCTCCATGCCCAGCTGTAGAGGAGAGACGCATGTTGTACTTTTGTGTGTGTGTTTGTCTGACCTTGGGAGTTGTGTTAAACCTGAAGGCTGTTCTGATGAAGTTAAGAGTTTCCAAGGGACTGAAACATGCACTCTTCACATATTTTTAGACATTCTTTCCAAACCCCAAATATGGCTTCTTTCCTTGGAAATCTCATTCTAATGCATTCTAACAGGACAGGGTTTGGACAACTTGCAGTAATGACAGATATTAACAGTCTGACTTAAAAAGCTCCTACCCAGAGTTCCTTTTGATTTTTGTATGTATTCATACAAGGATTTTATCTGTATATAAACATATAAAATGTGCAAGTATCCTGTTAACATAAGACGTAAAGCTTCAGCAGTTTCTGTGCTGTGAAGTTTAGAGGTTAGGCAGATCTGACTTAACAATGCTGCTAGGACTTTTTAAAAGCAATCCTGAAAGTGGGAATTGCATCAGATGATATGACTACATTAATCTTGCTGTGTAGTCATAACATTGTCTGTTTATCTTGATGATCTAAGGTCTTAACTTTCTTACTTCAGAGTAGCTTGAAGGGGTTTATGTTTCAATGTCTGTCTGTTGCAGCAGAATCTGGCCTGCACAACATGTGCTCAGCAGACTTGATTTATAGACATTAGAAAAGTGTCTATAAATCAACTATAGACACCACGGGAAGCAAATTTATAGATCTCAAGTATAAAAAAATATGTTGGAGACCTCCTTTTGTTTGAGGTTTTTATGCCCTACTGAATATTTCTCTCATCCCCTGGGATTTCAAAGTAGACTGCTCGCATGGTTAAAGTAATGCCTATCTTTTCTAATTTTCACATCTGTTTCAGTTACCACTTTAATTTTAAGCACTACCACTGAAGTGCACATTTGCTTGACTTTCTCATAATTACCTGTAAATGCAGTGGTCAGTACTGTAGCTGTCCATTTTAAGAGGCATTGCTGTTGCCGATTGATAAAGCAAAGACACTGACACACTGATACTGCTGCTGTCATTAGTAACTATGAGCTCCCTTGCTGCCTCAGGTCTCTTATTTGCTCATTTTTGACACCTTGGTGAACAGCAGAAAGTCAGTCAGAATAAGCCTTTGGATAATATACAATATCAGAAGCCAGCTCATTTGAATTTGGGGGATATTTTGCATTGTATGTTTAAATTTTCTGCTAAAAATAGATTAGAAAAGAAGAGGGGGGAAATCTCTAAGCCAAGAGCAAAAGCAGAATATTTTCTGTTGGAAAGGAACATTTTTATGCAGTTGTGAAACTGTGAGCCAGTGCAGCGCAATAACTGTTCTGACAGAATATGAACTCAGGAAGGTTTTGGTGTATGATGCATCCCTCTGAGTCACATTAGTCCAGTGCACACTGCTATTGCTGACGTGATGCACAAGCGTTTCTCATCTTCTTATCCTCTAGCACAGTTGTTCTGGAGAGCATCTAAGTGCTTTTAACTCGTTGTGTTCCAGAATCAAATTCGCCCCTGAGTATGCATATTTGATATATTATGTACTCTGCATATCCCCAAAAGCATGTCCTGTAATGCTTTGCTGAAACTCCATGAGGAGTGCAATCATTCTGTATGCAGAATATGTTGAAACTTATAGTAAAAAAGTGTGGCCTGGGGAGTTCTGTCATTTGTAATCTTAGATATTAAACACCAACACTGAGATTTTTCTAGTTCGCCTATTAAAATTAATTTAGGGTAGATAATCAGATCCCTTTTATGACCTTGAAAAACTGGTTTCACTGTCTTAAAAAAATAAAAAATCGTCAAGGAAAACCACTAGGTTTAATATTACTTTGGTGTTTCTATTTTGCAATGAGAGTGAAATGTAAGCTAATATGAGCAGTAAAGAGTTGCTGCTATGCAAAGCTTTATTTTTGTGTGTTCATTTTTTTTGTTAAAATTTGTGTGAAAGTTTTACGAGGCAGTTGCACAGCAATGAATGCTCCCACAGACTTTTTTATTTGCCAGTTTTATCACATTTGAAAGGTCCGAATTATTACAACGTAAAGCATAGAATATGTTTCAATACACTGCAAATTCTGCTTTTCTACTTTATAAATATTTTTAGAGTTTTAAATAAATGGTGATCTCACCAAAGTTAATGACTTCTAAACCATGAATATTATCCTCTAAGCAACATTTTCTCCCAGTTAGCTTGGGGTTTGGCTCCATGAAAGACATCTCAGTAAATCCTGCAGCATCTAGCATTTAAAATATGAAGAAACATAGCTGCAGGATTTTTATTTCCTTTGTGAAATTCTACAATTGCATTCATTGTGTAGATTTTCCAAACCAAAATACATGATAAAAACAAATGCTGGTTTATATTGTTATTGGAAAGAGACTGTTCTGTTAGTCTAAAGTACCATGTTTTTGGGAGGCCTGTCCTATAGACTGAGAAATTTAATTTCCTACTGAAGTTTATGAGACCTGAGAATTTTTGTGACCATTCATGAGATGCTCAGCACAGTGTCACATTCCAAATGAGTATGGACCTACTCAACTAGTAGATCTGAGACTTTTGTAAGCTAATCTAAAGATGGGCTTAAATTAATTTTTTCACATTTATTTTAAATCGAAGGTAAAATGATCCTGGCCACACTTTATAGACATGTTTCAAAACAGGATATATTAAATATACAGTAAGAAAATATCAAAGTACTTTGTTTTAAAATACTTTTTTTATTCTGAAGAAGTTTTAATTAAATAGGTTGCTCAGCAACATCTGGAAAAGTTGTTGTGCAAATTTCTCCCTAATGCATACCACAGCAATCAGATGAATTATAGAGTTATGGAGAAGGGGAAAAAAAACCCCACCAATTCAAACATTAAAACTATTACTTTTCACTCTTCCTATTAGCCTTCAGAAGCACATGGGTTTACAAAAAAAAAAAAAACAAACAACAACAACAAAAACAACCCACAAAAAACCACACCCCCAACAAACAAACAACAAAAACCAACCAACCAACCAAAAACCCAAAACAAAAACAAAAAAACCAGCAGCAGCAGAAAAAAATTCCTCTTTTTCATGTCTCCTGCACGTCATTGCGTGTATGTAACTTTTATTTGCCCATTATTAAGGTTAGAGGACAAAAAAGTATGTGAGGTTTTGATTTCAAGCATGTTTTGATTTACTGGTTAGTCAATTGATTTCTAATTGAGTTCAGAGAGAGCAAAGTAAAAATTGGGAATAGCTTGAAACTGAAAAGTTTAGAGTTCATAGCTGCAAGCTGATAGATAAGTATCCTCCCTCTGTAGGTAGAGGTAAAGGGGAAATGTAATACAAACTGAAAAACTGGTTACATAGATACTTCAAATAAAAAAAAAAAATGATGTGAAGATCAGTGTCTAGATGATATATATTTCTAGGGTATGCCAGACCCGGCAGCAAAACACAGTCAAGTTTTGGATTAATGAGAGCTAAACCTGAGCTTTTGTGCTGTTTTTTATGTCTCCCTTTATCCTGGGTTTTTATCAGATATTCCATTTATTCTGTCAAACAAAAGTTCTTGCCCATCTTCTGTCTCACAAAATGTACCTTAAGCTGCATTAAAAAATAATAGAAAAGCCCTGATAAATAGCAAACAATCCTTGAACACTATCTTGCAAAACTATCTTGCCAAGTGCATCTTCCAACCCAACACCTTTTAACAGATGTTCTAAGAGTGCACAGTTTTGCATGTTTTCATATTTTGCTTATGAGAAGTATATCTGCCTTTACCGTGAAGTTATAGAGACTAGGTTAATGTGCTATGAAAATGTAAAATAATTTGGATGAATAACAAAACATGAATTTAATTCAGAAACCCTTAGGGGTATATTCTCATTTCAGTGAGAAGCAGTTTATCCTTAATGAAAGGCTTATGCATAGCTGTCTGTGCACTGAGATGAGAATACACTCAAAACTACTTAAACTCAAGAGCTACGAATAATCTATTCAGAGTTTTTGTAGTCAGAAGCGAGAGAATTCTTAAAGTAACTAGTTAACCCTTATTTGCATAAGAAAATTAGCTGAAATTTAAGTCTTGGAGGAAAATTCAAAGGGCTTTGTCACCTCTATTACATGCTATCTGATCAAATTGTACATGAAGGCAAATGGTGTGATTTTTTTTTCCTATTTAAATCTTGTTAAGCACATTTTATAAAATTGATTATTTTTTTCCTAAAATCTTGTTAGTAAAGAAAATTGTTTCAAATGGCATTCTTTTTCTGAACGAAATTGATCATTATTACATTACAAAAAGAGGTTTACCAAATGTTGATCTTTGTTCTTTTAAATGCAAATGACCATTGTTCTTTTAAATGCAAATTGCTAATTGTATCTTATTTTACTTAGGCTCATTTGCTCTTACTGTCAGGGTAGTACCTTTGGTTTAGACTTAAACAGTTTCTTACCTCCAAAGGAGCACCACATTGCATTCCCTTGGATTTGCATCGCTGCAGTTACAATCACATCTCACCTCTTTGATTCTCAGAAGGACCCTGAGTTTTGGTTCTGTCTGTGTTGAAAATGTAGCTTCAGAGCAGAAGGAAAATGCTAGGTTGAGGTAATAGTGGAGGTAGTAGAGGAGAACAGGTTTACAAAATAAGAACATGTGCCAGAAATAACTGCTGGCAGCTCTGGAGAAAATGATTTTGAAATGTCGTGTAGGAGCATCAGTACTTTAACAGGTGGTTATTGCTTGTGCCCACGTGCAGCGTTTAAAATAACTGCAGTGAAGTTTTGTACACATTAGATTGATCAGGAGAGTGATTCGATGACTTTGGTTGTTTGCAGTTTAAACCAGGCTAGGCAGGTCTTATCTGTTTTATATTCAGCCGCATAAGACGATGCTGCATGAATTTTGAGGTAGCCGTTAAATGCAGTCCACTTTTATTGTTGCATGAAGTGTACAGTGTTAAAGATACAGATTTTTAAACTTATTTTTTTACTATTTATTGATTAATAATAGCTAAATAGATGTAACTACTTTTACAATTTTACCTGACAATAGAATTTTTTTTTTTTTTTACTATCTTGAGATCATAGGCAAATAATGTATTTCAGTTCAGCTTATGTTGATTTCAAAAGAATTAGGAAGAAGCTCAGCACTTTAAGAAATCCTCTGGTTTCATATATGAGAAAATACTGCTGACTTCAGATAAGTCTTACTTCAGTTACTCTAAAAAGTTGTTGCTGAGAATAATAATTTTAATATCCGTATTTGCTTTTGAATCAAATATAGGTTAGCTGTTGAAATTATGCATTTTTTTTCTGCTTCTTTAGGCAGTGGACGCTCAGTTTAAAAATGTGCTTAAATGCAGTCATGCAGTTTAAAATATCACATCCTTTTTACAGGAATTTACTTAATTTGATTTTTTTTTTCTTTTTTGAGAGGAAGGTGCTAGTATAAAAATAGCAGCAAAAAAATGGAGAAGTGAAATGAACCCGTTCTGACTATAAAGTAGGATCCAGGATTTTGAGAACTTGCTTGAAAGGTGCAAATGAGAGTCCATAGAGAACAAAATCCTCTATGCTGAGATTGCCTCTAAGCTGTTGGCGATGCTTCTGACAGCTTAATTGTGCTCATGTTGTCATTAACTCTTGAAATACAAAGCAGTAAGGTACATGGCTGTAGAGAGTAGAGCTATGAAGAGCTTCAGCCCCGGGTCTGTACCCTCTGAATCAACACTGTAGAAAGATTCAATTTAAATGCTAAAAAAACTGGAGTACAGATGGAAACCAGACCACATAGATCATCCCACTGACTTCAGTTTTGCTTCTAAGGAGAGCACTTGCAAGTTCTTAGAAGTGACCTGAGCTGCCGTATCTGAAATGATTCCTGAACCATAATGATTTGTCTGTGTCACTCAAAGCACAGACTTCCTTGCAACTTGACACCATCCCCTCTTCTTGTTATATTTCATATCCAGATAAGTCAGACATGAGGGAGAAAATGCATTATTTTTATAAATGTTTTTCTGAGGACTCTCAAACTAGAAAAGTCTCTAAAGGCTAATCCTGGGTGATTGCAGTAGACTGTAAAGCACCCCTAAATGGGTTGTGGTTAAATTCTCAAATCGACATGCATGAAACTAACTGATACCTGTGACACAAATCAGGAGTTACTGTCTATTTCAAACTTGTTTTAAACTATTCCATGATCTATTTTGAATTCTCTTTTCCCTTCCACACTATTTTAATTTCATTGGTAACCAAAATTTGTGGACTAAGCTTCCAGCTTTGCTTTCACTGTAAGCATGCCTCACTGCAGTTTTTCTTGGCTAGGACACAATGAACTTAGTCTGCTGTCTTCAAGCCTTAAAGTAGATATTTTCTTTATTAGCTGTAGCTGCCAAAATACATGATTACTTTTCTTTGATGCCCTCTATTCTGTCAGGCAGGAACGAACAGAACCACACTCAAAAGGGAAGAGAACAGCTCTTCTAGAAAAGTTAACTCTTTGATTTGGTTTGGTTTGTTTTTTTTAAGTCAGTGATGAGAGGACACATGACGGTACTAAAAAGTATCACAACTAGTGCAAAATATGTGTATTCAAGCTGTAATTATTTTTGAGATGTTGATAATATGGCAAATAAAATCGTGGGAGGTAACCAGATTTCTCTGCAAAAGAATGTGTGGAAATGGGTACCACACTGATTTGCACGGAATATTGAGCAGCAGTAGAGGAAGATGAGTAAACGATATCTATGTGTATATGGCTATGCTGTGAGAAAAATACCCCAACCTTGCTCCTTCTTCATTGAGTCTCCCAAGGCGATGCTACTTTCATATAGGATCATGCCAAAGGCATTAGCTGTCCGTAGTTGTTGCCATCCTGAATTTGGCTTAAAGCAAGGACTGTAGTCAAAGCTAAAGGCAGGATGACTTGCTAATTTTTACCTGAAGATACAGACCTGCTGTATTGTGCATGCTTGAAATACTTTGGGAATGCTCAAAGTAGAAATAAATACGACTTTTTACCCAGTTAGGTGAGCCATTTAAAATCCAGGGGATGAATGGCAACTAGCCGGAGAAAAGGACCTAACAAGTTGTAGAGCAAAGACCAATGTCAAAGAAATGATTAGAAGGAGCTTGAAGGTAGCAAGCAATAGATTTCTTTAGCCAGCAAAACTGATTACCACTTGGACCTCATTGATTTTGTCCAGATTCAGAAACAGGTCCAACCTGCTTCTACTATCCTGCTCTTGGATAGATCAGTGGTCTCACAGTTGTACATGCTAATGGGTCGCCTGGTTAAGGGACAAGATCCAGATTCAGCACCTAAAAAACCCCCAACATCTCCATTGCAACAGTACCTGGGAACAGGAAGCATTAATGTTTATTTTTTAACTGTCTTGAAACTTGAATATGTGGCCAAAGTACTCTGTGTTTTCTCAGGGCTCATAGTTCAGGGAGGAAGGATGATCCTTGCTGGTATCTGGAAACAGCGGGGTGCCGTGTGTCAACAGACTGCTTTTTGATATCACAAAGTAGTGGGATGCAGCTGGGAACTCTGAGCATTTGGGGAAGAACCCATAGATTCAAGTGGACCAGGTCTGTTTTCTCTTTGCCAAAATGTGTCTCTGTTGGGAATAGAACAGAAGCAATTGGTTTGATAACAGGCTGGTTGCTGGGCTACAGTACCGGTTTCAGTGGGAGAACTGACCCACTGTGGTAACTCTGAGGTTACTGGTTTTGTGCTTCAGTAACACGATGAATTGGAGAGGAGCTGCCTTGGGCTACTGGCCTGCAAAAAAGAAACTCATGTTTGAGTTAATGTGACACCTAATGATTCTGGGGGGGTTTTTTTGTGACTTTTTTTTTTTTTCCTAGTGCATCTCTAATGTGTTTCTTCTAGAGGTATGGTTACAGGATCTGTTACACTTGCTCAGTGTTTAAGATCAGTTTTCAGTCAGTGATTTTGAAGTTAGTCTCTTAGAATTTAGGTCAGTGAATGGAGTGTATATATATTGAACTAACAGCTTTCTGAGCTTCAGTTGATACTATTAATAGCATTTTCTAATGTTTGTTTAAGTATTTCGGAGGAAGGGAGTGGAAGAAGAGCAGTGAAATAGTCAATGTATATGTGGTCTTAAGTGAAACAATATAAATGGTAACTTTATCATCTTTTGGAACAAAATGGATGTTTACTACTTGAATGTTATGAAGTATTTGTCACTTAAATCATCTCTAGTAGGAAGCTCCTAGAATAAATAGGAAAAGACAAGCTTCTAGTAGCATGAAATTACCATGAAACATGGAAGTGTTTCTAGTCTTCAGATTCCTGTTTACTTTTGTGAATCAAGCATGAAATCATAATTTAATGTCTTTAATTACAAATGCAAGGAACTTTTTATTTTTTCCTATGTAATGGGAAGAAAAACTTATGGAGTCAATTGATCTTGATGAGAAACTTACACTGCTGCTGGAAAAGTAGATGTATCTTTTTGTCTGGTCAGATAGATTTATAACCATATAAACCATATTATAACCATCTATTGACCTGCTGAATGCTTAAACATCTTACAAATGATCCGTTGTCTTTAACTGAAATCAGTGATCTATTCCATAGAAATGCCTTTTTTAGCTAAAATAAAACATAGGAAGACATCTATCATCTGTTACATTTGTGAGGAAAATAAATGGTCTGCTGCTTGTTAAAGAAATCATTGCTATCACCATACCTGACTTTATTTAAAATTAACAACAACTGTCTAATAATAAATGTTATCTCTGTCAGAAACCTGCAGGAAGGCTTGTGCTTTGTCCAATGTTCAGAAAATTCAAGCTCTATCAAAACAAGGAAAGAATAAGTTTTTTTATTGAAATTGCTTTTTGATGGGGGTACCCTTGCTGGCACTTGCATCCCACCTAAACTGATCCCACCTTGACTGCTTGTGTGGTCTTGTTGGTGGAGGCAAAGAGTAAAAAAATAAGTAGAAGGGACATAAGAGAGTGGAGGCATTAGAAGAGACAGGGTAACTAATGAAAATGGGGCATGAAGGAGTACAGGGATGCCAGAGTCTCTGGTCAACATGAATAAGTATCGTGTAGGCTATCACACAAAACTTGTCTGTTGAGCTGTCTTTTTCACAACTAGTAATCAAGTACACTGCAAAAAAGGGTAAAAGGAGTGGAACTAGTGAAAAAACTTTGAGAATTTTTTTGACAAAAAAAACCCCACCACAGAGAAAAGTAAAATTTTTCTAAAATTTCCAGCCATTATCAAGCACAGATGGCTGTTTCCAAATGGTTTGCCTCTGAAATATTGCCTACTTCTATGCCAGCTGAATTTTTCAAATATTTTACAAGTTCAGAGCAGATTGCAGTGATTGAAATGGAAGGTAAGAAGAGATAGCTAGCCTCTGTAATGTCTATTTCTAGAAAAAATTGGCAACATGTCAGTCATACAGAGATGGAAATAGACGTTACTGATACTTTACCGACACCTGGTCAGTAACGCAAATGAGCAGCTCCAGTTCCTGAACTAAACTGAAATAAACTCTACAAAATCTTGGGTTTTTAGGGTTTTCTAGGTTGGTTTTTTTTCTTTTTTTTTTTGCTTTCACAATGTTACTAGTGTTACCTCAGTCTTACGAAAACCCATATTGCATAAATTGTACCCAAGAGGTCCTCATACAACCTCATCTCCGTTAGGACTGTGAAAATACTGCATCTGGGTCTATGTATATGTTATATTGATTCTCTTGTCATTCGTGACCTGATTTGGAAAACCTTTTCAGGTCTGCACTGCAAATAGTTTGGCACATATGGTCCTCCTCCCTCATGTCTTAGTCATATGTGCACACATGCTGTGTGGTGATAATATCAAATGATTAATATCTTTTGTTTTCTGTTTGAATGGCAGCTTGGTTTTTATTTTCTATAACGTGCAGAGATTAACCATTTCTGTGGCATTAAAAGAGCATGTTAAAATCTCAGACAAAGCCCAGTAGGGCACTAGGACTTCTGAACTGAAGCAATAGACTGCCATGAAGTGATTGGTGTTCAGTTCCAGAATCAAGAAGCTGGAGAGCAGGTCAGTTCTTTCATGAAGGGCTTGCTGGCTATGACAGAAGATAGAAGTGCTGAGACACCGGTTGGCAGGACCAGTGGTACCCAGGTCAGGGTTTCTAGCTGGGAGGCCCTGACCTGTAGATGCTGTCTGCCCAAGGGAACACATACTGAATAAGAAAGAAACTTGAGGAACTAGAAGGATGACTGGGGTGGATGAATGGATTTTCAGAGCTGTTATCTCTGATTCTGTCAAGGTGATGGTGTGTCATAACAGTTAAGTAAACTTTTAGGTAGTTGGTTGCTGGACTTGAAAATGTATTGAAGTTTATAGAAGCACTAAAAACTCTCAGCTGCTTTGGAACATAATGGTGCATGCATTGCTTTTGGCATTTCCAAACATTTGAATGAATGACTTTGCCATCTTCACATTTTAACAAAGGGATATTTTTGAGTATAATACCTATTAAAACAAAACCAAAAAACCTTACCAGTCTATTGAACTTAGTGGATTCAGTGTGAG
The DNA here is from genome assembly GCF_003031625.1 of Empidonax traillii. Taxonomy (NCBI): domain Eukaryota; kingdom Metazoa; phylum Chordata; class Aves; order Passeriformes; family Tyrannidae; genus Empidonax; species Empidonax traillii. Next base: position 612,880 of record NW_020955379.1, read on the forward strand.
TAAGCTGGAACATCTTGTTGCTATGAAAATCTGCGAGCACTTCATACAGCTTGAACAACCTAAATTGCCAAGTGATACAAAGCAGATGAGGCCCAGCATGATTATAGGATCTCAGACTGAGATACTGGAGTGATTATAAAAAAGAACTTTTTAGACCTACTGAACATAAAAGACTGCAAGGCAATAAATACCAACCCACAAAGACAACTCTTGAGCCTTTAAGACAGACAAATGGACACATACCTTTCTGTCTGAAATATGTAAAACATTCTGCTGCAGGACTGAGGAAAGATGTTTAGATTACATTTGCAGTCTTAGACATGAAAAACAGATTGCAGCCCAAAACCAGGGACATGTATTTTTGGGGGAAGTATTTATCAGTTAATGATGAACAGAAGGAGCAGACTGATTAGAAGAAAAGAAAGCACGGACTGACTCTGCTCGAGGGAGAACAAACATGGTTAACAATTCCAGACAGACTCTTCTCAAGAAGGGGATGTTTTCAGCTGAAAGCAGACTTAAAAAGAAAAGAAAAGGCATGTGAAGATTTAAGTCCATTCTGGCACATGGGAGGATGGGAGAATAAAATCTGACTCCTGAAATGTTTCTGAATGTAATGTGAGTAAATGTAATAGGCAGATAAGAAAAATTATGATGAAATAATATGTATTGAATTGATAATAATAAACCTGTCCACATGTCTGGTTCTTTGGTAGTTCAGCAGAGAAATACTTCTTCCTCTACCCCAGCCCAAGCATTAACCATGCGGACTAAGTATTCATTTTTCATGATGAAATGAAACCTCCATTTTGTCAGCTGCAAAAAGAGGGGGGGGTGGGGAGGGGACAACCTCCCAGTTTTTATATCAGGATTTAGTAAGGGGACAGTGAGAACAAATTCAGAGCCTGGTTGTAAAATGGATCTCTTAATTGAATGAAGCTGTTGTTCTGACTAACAATGTGCTATCTACTTCCCTACATGGGGATTGGGAGGGTGGATTCTCAGAAACTTCAGGTACTCTGATGGTGTGTATGCCATTCCTGAGCAAACCACATGCTCTGTGTTGCTGTGGTAAAACACATTGTGGAACACATGGTGGTATCTGAACTATGTGTTTGGAGCAGGAGTTGTGCATGTGAGACATGGTCTGCTTTTGCTTTCCTCCTTTGTTGAATAGTCCTACCCATCACAACCCAAACCTCTGGGCAACTCTTGGTTGTTAGGATTTTTCATATGGTTTGCTGTGGAAGAGGGAACTTAAACAGCCTTTTTAAGCAGATAAAAGTTATGTGTCAGATTGTATTCAAATGAAGACATTTAAATAGCTATTACAGGGGACACTTCTGTCTTCTGTTCCTGTTGTGTCTTGCAGGGCGGGAAGAAAAGTAAATGTCTTCGTTTGCTCATCTTTCTATGCAGTGATGAGACCTATTTCCTTTCCTGAAATCTGAGACTTTAAAGGCCAGTGTTTCAAGAAACACATGAAATAGTGGAAATATGAAATAGTAGTCCTTCCCTCTATTTTCATCACTGTGATTTCTTTTTACATACCTCTGAAGGAACATAAGGGGAAAGGCAAGGGAAGCTGTTTGTTGGTTCTCATTTGACTTCATTTGGGCTGGCCACTAGGTTGGCAGTTTCTGAGGTTTTTTTGTTTTGAGAAAACTGCTTTGGAGTCTCAAAGCACTTGGTGATGCTGCTGGGGTGGCAGTTTTTTGGTGGTTTAGTGGGTTTTTTTCCAATTAAAACTGTGTAAGGACATAGTTCCTTGATTTAGATGCACCTCAGAAGTGACTCTCAGATTTGCTTCTAAACCAGTTGCAGTACCCTGAGAAGTACACAGCAGGACTAATCAAACTGTATGTACAGCTTGCAATTCAAGTGTACAAAAACAAATGAGAAAATGCAGATTAGCTAACTATTTCATTAGATCTTTCTTATACATTTCTTATAATTTTTTTATTCTTTCTTAAAAAATCCATCAGCCCATTGGTAGAAACTGAGTGAGACGTGACTCTGTCCCATGCGTTTTGATTTTATTTGGGGAAGTAAGATATACCATGGGGGCATCAGGAGCACACTCAGGCAGAACTGGACGCCTGAAGCTGACAGCATTTATGACTGAGACTGAGTTCAGCACTCATGGTTGAGACTGAAGTTTCACGAGTGAGGAAGAATATTTACAGTTCTTCTTGAACTGAAGTAAATTCTTTCTGGAAAAGGAAAACTCTCCAATACCTTTACAGTATGCCTTCTCCCATTCCCCATGAAGATTCTTGGAGAATAACAGAAGCCAGCAGTCAATGGTAGTAATCTGCAACCCTTACCTCACTAATTGCAATTTCTGCCATCTGCTGTTTGCATGCTAGTGGCTTGGGAAACTGAGTACCTGTAGAACTGTAATTTGTAAGTCTTGCTTAAAGTAATAATTTAAGTTTACATTTAGTTAAGATTTTAGGCTTCTAACCGCTGTTGTGGTTGACAGTGTAAAATTTTGTTTCATAATGCTGTTTCTTTGGGTTGATAAACAGACATTAGTCAATTTAGGATCATAGAATCATTTAGGTTGGAAAAAAACCTTTAAGATCATCAAGTCCAGCTCTTAACCTAACACTGCCAAATTAATTCATTAACCACGTTCCTAAGCACCACATCTATCTGTCTTTTAAATATCTCCAACAGTGGTGACTCCATTAATGCCCTGGGCAGCCTGTTCCAGTGCCAGACATTTGGTGAATAAACTTCTCCTAATATCCAAACTAAACCTCTCCTGGTGCAACTTGAGGTCATTTCCTCTCATCCTATCTCTTATTATGTGGGAGAACATACTGACTCCCACCTCGGTATAACCTCCTTTCAGGCAGTTGTAGACAGCAATAAGGTCTCCCCTGGTTGTGTAGCAGGCCCTTGACCATTTCCTTTGCCATTATGGAGGCTTCGTTCTGCTCCTTGGCCCTGTCTTCCAGCTCAAGGGTTTGTGTACCTGGAGAAAACTGGTCTTAATGTTAAAGACTGAGGCAAAGGCGGCATTAGGTACCTCAGCCTTTTCCTCATTCTTTGTCACTGTGTTCTTCTCCCCATAAAGGATGGAGATTCTTAGCCTCCCTTTTTTATTTGTTAATGTATTTATAGGAATATTTTTATTGTCTTTTACGTCAGTAGCCAGATGAACTTCTAGTTGGGCTCTGGCACTTCTGATTTTCTCCCCATATAATCTCAACACATCTTTGTAGTCCAGTGGAGTTGCATGCCCCTCCTTCATTGCTGCCTACCCGAAGAATCAATAGTGGATAGTAATCTAAAGGGTTGGAAAACTTTCTCTTCACGTCTTTAAGCTAGTCCCCATGGAGGCAGCAGGCTTCCCCTAAGATGTGGGTACAGTGTGCCCCAGTGACTGAGGACAATAAACAAAGATAAAAAAATGGTAGACATTAAGCTTTCAGTTTCAGAAGCCACTAAGTCAAGATAGCTGTAGAGATTCTAAAAAATGTCCTGCCACTAGTGTGTGACTATTAACAGTTGAATGAAGAGGTTTAGCTTGTGAGGGAAAAGAAGCTGCAGTAGTTTTGTATTTTGGTTTTGCAATGCTTGCTTAAACTTTAACCAAATTGTTGACAGCTGTCTGTTTTTTCTTCTAGACACTGAGTTACTAAAAACATGCAATGACCTGTAGATGTGATAGGAGTTTTCTGTTCAAGAGTTCTCAGTAACCAGGAAATTACCAGGGTCCTGATGATCATAATAAAATGAGGCTTTTTTTTCCTCTCTCAATCTTAAAATAATTGTCACTTGAGAGCAAAATGGACTAAGTATCTCATCACAGGCACCTTTCCTTAAAGGATCAAGTATATCTGATATCACTCCAATATTTCAAACCTGAGACAAGAAATGTGAGAAATTGTTGAATAAATTAGCATTTTATCTTTTCTTTCCCCCATCATTTTCATAAAAATAAGACAGCTGGATGATATGAAGTAACACACAGTGTAAATACCAAAGGCTTCAAGGACACATCAAAACCTCTTGTAGATCTTAAACTGGTGGTGTCAAGAGTAGAGGTACAAAGGGGACATGAAAGGAAGGTAGTTTCTCAGTGGCACTTTCAGCATCATGTTTAAGGGAATTATCACAGGCCCTGCATTCAACTCTTACTTTTACTGAAAATGAATTGAGATTCAGAGTCGCTGTGTCTGACCAATGGAAATTTTTTGAGTTTTAAAGAGAGTATGTGCCAAAGAAAGTATAACTGAAGAGCAAGATGCCCCATTCTTGGGAGACTCTTCGATATGGGACCAAGAAGCAAGACTTCTGATGGCTGATGTGAACTGGCCTGTGTACTGTGCAAATCTCGGAGCATACTACCTTTTCTTCAGGTTTTCTTACTACGGGAACTACTTGGATTGCTCTAAGCAGGAGTCTGTGTGTGAACTAATATGTATGCAGTCTGGACACTGAGAGGCCAAAGGCTGTGCAGTGGAACAGAAGGGGAAATAATTTGTCTGTGTATATAGGAATTATCGTGTGTGTTGGGGCCAGCAACTCAAGTCTTTCCCAGGTAGGGTGCTTCTCAGCATGACTGGGAAAACTGGAAATACAGTGCTTTCCGTGATATAAATTCATGGGTTCTCCAGATTTGTGACAGTTTTCACCCCTGTGTTACCTGTCCCCAACACAGTAAATGTGCCCTCCTGGAAGTAGCATGTGCCAGGCAGAATACAGCAGAATGCTGTTTAAATTTTATGGGAATTTCATGAAACCTGACACATATTTTATACCAAGAAGTCAAATAAAACCCCTTTCTTTTCACTAAAAATGTAGTTCCAGGAGAAAATTCTTAGCCAGTTACAATGTACAAGAAAATACTGGTATTCATGTTAATTAAGATTAGATGATATAGAAATTACTCTCCTCTGAAAATGAAAGAATGTTTAAAGATAGAAATGATGACAATGCTTCTGTCCATGGGAATGAAAATGAGCATTTGATTTGAACTCATAATTTGGGTTTGGTTGTGGTTTTTTTTTTTTTTCCTATCATGTTATAAAATAACCACTCTGACTCAGTCGTAGTTCTTTGGAAGTTACAGGCGAGATTTTTAAAGCCATATATATAATGATTTATATGAATTACAGTAAATGACGAGAACCTCCTTTAAATCTGTCGAACTTAATTTTCTGCTCTGTGGAGCACAGTGATTGAGACAGTAAAGCTGAATGACGTTTTATACTGTGCATACTGCCAGCTGCCAAAAGCCTGTGGCATTAGCTGAATCTACAGTAAACCCATGGACAACTGGTCAAGAAGATGCGATGCATAATTCTCTTTCAGCAGTGCTTCCAAGGGAACTTCCAGCATCATTTTGCAGTGCCTACAATGGCAAAGCAATGACATTCTTGATGAACAGAACTGTACCTAGCTGTTTCAAATATTGGTTTGGGTGCAGCTAAGTGGTTTAGGCATATCATACTTTCTTTGGACCTCTGTAATATCAGAATCATAATTAGGATTAGGGGTCATATTTGACTGTAGTCTAGCTATATCCAAAAGAGAGTATATAGCATGCTATCTTTTAAGCTAAATGGTTAGTAGGTATTTAGATTCTCATAAGTTAGTCTGTTGGGAAGCAATAGTGATGAGAGGATCGCCTATAACATTCAATGCATCTTTATTTGTTTGCAGAACAAATTTCATAAAACTGTATCTTCCTAAATTAAAGAAGATTAGAAATAATAAAGGGAGTCTCTTTATTCTTAGTTCTAAAAATTCCCCTTAGTGCCAAGATTATGCTTGAAATGCATGCTCTGAGGTTTCTTCTGTGCTTGTATTGCAAGTGTTCCTCTAAGATTTTTTGTTTTCCATTGCCTTTTCTGGCCCCATCTGTGATGCTTCTGTCTTTGTCTTTTGCATATACAGTAGTATCAACAACTTCAAAATTGCTTTTAGCCACCAGGAGAATCCCTTCTTTTGCATTACACAGCAGCACCAGAGCGGCATCTGCATGGGTTAGAGTGGTAATTTTTTCTGTTACAAAGGGATCTTAACTTCATATTATGCTTACAGTTAGTTAGGGATTCCCACTATGCTTCCAAAGCCACAGATTTTGTAGTCAATACCTTTGAAATGAAACTACTCTTACTATTTGTTTTTAATGTATGCCAGGTTCCTTTGAAATTGAGGACAAAATGCCAAAGACGTTAATGGTATTAAATTAAACATCAAATTCATGTGTGCAGGGTAATTCATAAAATTCATCTTCCATTGTCTGAGGTTTTTTTCCTCTCCAAAATTTCTCATTTAAACATAAGATTGAAGACTCTTTATCCTTGGTATTCTGTAATTTGCACATTCTGTGACTTTTCTTTTGGTGTTTGAGTATTAATGTAAGGGATACGCCATGTTTATGCAGGGGCTGTAGGAGGGAACTAGGATGAGTAACAGGTCTCCTCACAGCTTATCTGGGGTGGCAGGATGTGAAGTCTGGGTGTTTGTCTTCTCGTTAAGGTGGCACTAGGGTTGTGTTTCTTCATGTTTCTTGTATTGGAATGTAAGAGTATTATCACTTCATAATATTTGTAGTTGTTCATTTACTTCCTTTTGTCTAGAGCAAAGGTAACTTGGAGTTTTCTCTGAAGGTAATTTAGTACCTTGCAAATGCTGTAATGAAGTTTTCAACACAATGCTCTACCTTTTCATTTGACACTGGATTGTCATCATCCACAGCTATTGGTAAGCTTCTTTGCCAAAAAAGTTTAAAAAGTTTTCAACTGCAATCTTCATTTAATCTGAGGAGAAACTTAACATATGATTCTTCATTTCCATAGATTTAAAAAAAAAATTATAATTTTCCCTCATATGCTGCACTAAAATGAATTTCAGATGACAGCTGTAAGGAAGAGTTGGACATAAGTGTGGCTTTTTTATTTTTTTTTATACTATTATTAATTAATAACAAAGCAATTTAAAACCTCCACTGTTAAGGGATGGAAATCTTTAGGTCCATAATATGCTCTTTCCCTTTAACTGTAGTTATCACAAAATATCTGTTGTAATCAAGTATAAAGGATAGTGTGGCAACGTACTTCAGCAGCTTGGGTCCACAGATGTAGATGCAGTCTTGAAAAATACAGAAATCTTTTGTGTATGTATAACAAAAAAAAGTGCTCCATATGTATGACATCTCTGTTGAAAAGTAGCCATACATGTCATATCTCATACTCACTGCATTTGTTACTCAAAGTAGAACAGACAGGTAATGTATTTCATTTTGTTTTACTGCAATCAGAAAGCAATATCATCCTTCTCATTGCACAACTAGCAGTGGAAGAATTAAGTTGTATGTAGCTTGTTCAGTTCTTAGTGACAGAACTACAAAAGAAATACATGAATAAAACATAGTTATAAATATGCTAGCATCAAAGCTACCTTCGTATCATGTAGAGGTTTTTTTGTACTCTTAAAATCAACTCTATAAAAACAGTCTTTTAAAATATTTTTTGAAAGTGGAACTTTAATCAAAAGACTGTTTTTTCTATTGTGTTTTGAAGCTCTGTGTTCACCTCTTCAAGACCAAAATTATGCTTAGACTAAAATGTTATTTCTTAAAACAAATAAACAAACAAAACAAAAACAAAAAAACCACCACAATATCCATCTGTAAAAATTTATTTGTGAATTCTCTTTTTGAGTACAGTGATTTCTTTGGCTACATGGGGTGAAAAGACTTTCTCTACAAATTTGTTGAGCAGATATATTTTTTGATATCTTGAACAGTAGGTGGAGGTGAGCTTTCTCAGTGTGGTTTGAAAGAAAATTTAATGTAGTGTATGCGGGAGTTCAGATCTTGTGATCTCATTTTAGTTCTGCCCCAGTCTCTGCTGCGTAGCTTTAGACTTGTTGCACAATTTCTCTGTGCTTCCATTTTTCATTTTCATTTGGGTGCCTTTGCCTGAACTAGACTGTGGTAAAGCATTTTTGGTGTAGGTGCTTCACCGGTTAAGTGGTATATCTTTTAGGTGGAGTAATTTCACAAGGTGATTGTACAGAGACTATTTTACAATGTACTAGGAACTGGACTAAATAGAACATAGCATTCATTCTAATGTGATGAAACCATCCATACTATAAAACCAAGATAATCTGTGGGTTGCTTTCCTGTTGCTATCTCTCTTTTCCAAAATTAAATTTGTTCTCATGCAAATTTATATATACCATATATTATATACAGAGATGCATATATGGATGTGTGTATATATTGTTTCCTTACACATAACTTATTTCAGTAGTAATTATTATTATGCAACTGTTTTATGTTATTTCTACTTTTTAAATTAGTTTCTGGATCTATTGTCATAGTTGGGTGGTTAGGGTTTTGGCATAAGAGATGGGAGATATTCTGATGGAGATCCACAGCTTAGTTTAGTCAAAGCAGTATGTTACACAGCATGTCTTTACTTTTCAAATACCAGAGTGGGAAAGTTCACAACTGGTTTCCCTGCTGCTGTACCTCTCTGAGTCAGCTGAAAAAAGTAATTATCCATTGTTCTCAGGATAGAATCATAGAATGCTTTAGGTTGGAAAAGACCTCTAAGATCATCAAGTCCAAGAATTAACCCACCATTACCAAGTCCACCACTCAACTATATGTCTCCAGGGATGGTGACTCTGCAACTGCCCTATTCCAATGTCTGACTACCCTTTCTATGAATAAGATTTTCCAAATATCCCATGGTGCATCTTGAGGCCATTTCCTCTTGTCGTATTGCTTGCTGCTTAAGAGAAGAGAAGGACTCCCAGCTGGCTGCAAACTCCTTTCAGGTAGTTATAGAGAGTGATAAGGTCTCCCCTGAGCCTCCTTGTCTCTGGGTTAGCAACTCCCAGCTCCTTCAGGCACTCCTCGTAAGACCTGTGCTCCATTCCCTTCACCAGCTTCATTGCCCGTCTTTGGACACACTCCAGCACCTCAATGTGTTTCTTGCTGTGCGGGGCCCAAAACTGAACACAGGTTTCGAGGTGCAACCTCACCAGTGCTAAGTACAGAAGGGTGATTCCTGCCCTACTCCTACTGGCCATGCTATTTCGAACACAAGCCAGGATGCCATTGGCCTTCTTGGCCACCCAGGTGCGCTGCTGTATCATGTTCAGCCTCTATCAACCAGCAAACCCTTGTCCTTTTCCTCTGGGTAGCTTTCCGGCCACTTTTCACCCAGCCTGTAGTGCTGCTTGGGGTTGTGACCCAAGTGCAGGACCCGGCACTTGGCCTTCTTGAACCTCGTTCAGTTGGCCTCAGCCCATCAATCCAGCCTGTCCAGGTCCCTCTGTAGAGTCTTCTTAATCTCCAGCGCATCAGTACTCCTGCCAACTTGGTGGTGTCTGTCTGTGAACTGACTGAGGGTGCATTTGATCCCCTCATCCAGATCATCAGTAAAGATGTTAAACGGAACAGGCCTCAGTACTGAGCCCTGGGAAACACCACTTGTGACTGGCCACCAGCTGGATGTAACCCCAGTTCACCACCATTCCCTTGGTCCAGCCATCGGACATATTTTTTACCCAGTGAATATTACAGCCATCCAAGCCATGAGCAGCTGGGTTCTCCAGGAGATGATGTGGGAAATAGTGGTAAAGACTTTACTGAAGTCCAGGTAGCCTTTCCTTCATACACCAGTCATATCACCTATCAAGGAAGGGGATCAGATTGGCCAAGCAGGACCTGCTTTTCACAAAGCCATGATGGCAGGGACTGATCCCCTGGTTGTCCTGCATGTGCTGTGCGATGGCATTCAGGCTGGTCTGCTCCATGACCTTCCCCGGCACAGAGGTAAGGCTGTCAGGCCTGTAGCTCCCTGAATCCTCCTTCTGGCCTTTCTTGTTAGGTAGGTGTCACATTGCCTAACCTCCAGTCAACTGGGATCTCCCCAGTATGCCAGGACCACTGATAAATGAGGGAATGTGGCTTGGTGAGCCTTCCCACCAGCTCCCTCAGTACTCCTGGGTGGATCCTATCTGGCTCCATATGTGTCTGTTTTCAAGTTCAGGGGTCTGGGTGCCCAGAGAACAACTGGCCTTACTATTAAAGACTGAGGCAAAGAAGGTATTAAATACCTCACCCTTTCCCTCAAGCACTATTAAAAGCAAAATATAACACAGACACTCCCACACCCCACAGCAGTAAATGATTTTATAACAGAATTAAGCATGCTCATTTGTTACTCACTAATTTATTCAGGGTAGGCCCAACACTGAAGCAGACAGGTTTTTTAGGGGGGCTGGAGTCTCGTTTGCATTAATATACGTTCACACTTCTCTTTGGCAGTAAGGAAATTCAGTACATATGTGTGCTGACCTCAAATTTGTGCGAGGAAAGGCCTATGTAAATAAGAACAGAGTCCTGAGGTCTGATCTCGTGAAACATTTGTATCTCAGCTATTACCCTATACTTTCTTCAGGATGAATAATGTGAGCTTGCTGTTCTTTGGTTTAATAGATGCTCTGTGGCAAAGTTGAATTAAATCTCCATGTTGTCAGAGTATTATGTAGGTGCTTTCTTTTTTTCCTGGCATTCAGCTTTGTGGCCTATTTTCATTTTGTGTGTGATTTTGGGAGTTTGGGGACTTGCTACCACATAGCCTTTATCATTTATAAACTGTTTATGTCCCTTGCAAAAAAAGTCAAAACATACAAAGCTTTGAATGAAATCTGAGCTAGAAAGAAAATTACCTGAAATAAATGAAAACTTTTGTCTTTTTAACTAAAATGATGATAACCTCATTTTAATTAAAAAGAATAATTTCCAAACTGAGTATTTATGTCAATGTAAATGTTAATTGGCAAGTTTTGAATAGCATATCAAAGTCTTTAATGGTCATATTGTCAGGGTCAGTGCAGCCTCAGCCAAAGCAGTATCATGTTAGATTGTCCTAAAATGTCATTAAAGAGCAATGTAATTTTCTCTCTTTCCCAGTTTTATCGCTGCTGTGGCAGAGATGTGTCTGAATACCTTTTTTAACAATTTGCTAATCTAACTCGTTTATTGTTTCCTAAATTCAGTGCTTGAAACATCTTAATCACCTGTGTGTGTTTAATGGTGAGGTCCAGATCCTCCAGGAAATACATTTTCCAAGGCTGAGTGAAGGCACTTGTAGTGCACATAACCCAGAAACCTCGTTGTGACCAGGCACAGGCCAAGGGCACTTATCCTATCTAACCCTGAAGGTGGAACAGTGAACACATGCCTGAGGGCAAAAGCTGCAGCTCCAACTGGGGAGTCTGCACCATCTATCCCAGCAGTGGCTGGTGCCTCCACCCAGATGGAGCTGCTGAGGGAAGAGTTTGCAGTGCAGGGCAGACCTCAGGATATGCCTAGACCTTTTTCCTGGCCTGCAAGAGGTGTGCCAGGTGGAGGACCTCCTACAGCAGGTGACTGAGCAGCAGGAGGTGGTGAGAAGGCTGTGTAACATCTGGGAGATCAAGAAAAATTAGGTAACTGGTTCCAAGTGCAATCTGCAGTGAATCCACAGCCCATGGCCAGTCAGCCAAAAATTCCTCCAATGGCACACACAGAAGGGAGAGAGTGCCAAGAATGCATGAGAATGGAAGCTTGCAATGGCAAGGTCCTGCAGGAGGAAGAGACTTACCCTGAAGCTTCAGGTGCCCTTGTAGAACCACTTCACCACTCTGCAGACAGAAGAGGAAGTATAGAATCGTGGAATCGTTTGGGTTGGAAGGAACGCCATAGATCAACTTGTTCCAACTTCCCTGCCAAAGACAAGTCACATCCAGAGAGAGGCTGGAGCTGAGTAAGGCAGCCTGATCTGCTCCCTGTGTAACATCCACTGCAAACTAAGAAAAGGCAGCAGATCGTAGCAGTAGGTGACTGTCTTCTGAGCGTTACAGAGGCACTCAAGTGCTGAGCTGAAGTGCTTTTGACAGAGGTGTGCTGCTTACCAGGAATTCGTATGAGGGATGTCAGTGAAAGACTACTAAGCCTTGTAGAGTCCACTGACTATTAGTCTGCTGCTTTTTCACATGGGCACCAGTGATACAGCCAGGGGCAGTATTGAGAAGGTTTACAAAGCCCTGGGAGCAATAGTAAGGGTCTCTGGAGGGCAGGTAGTTTTTTAATCAGTTCTCCTGGTCAAAGGGAAGGGGTCTGTAAGGGCCACTTGAATCTGGTGAATCTACAAGTGATTACAGGACTGGTGCCACAGCCAAGTGAAGACCACTGGGACTGCTGCTGTTTAACAATTTTGTTGGCAACATGAACAATGAGATTGAGTACAAATGCAGCAAGTTGGCCAATAACATAAAGCTGTTTGGAGTGGCTGTCACACTGGAGGGAAGGGATGCCATCCAGAGGAAGCGTGATAGGCTTAAGAGCTGGGCCTTAGGCAAACTTCATGAAGCTCAACAAGGCCAAGTGTAAAATGCTGCATCTGAGTCAGGACAATCCTGGCAATCCAGGACAATCCTAAGCACAAATACAAGGTAGTTGGAGAATGATTTGAGAGTAACCCCGAGGAGAAGGACTTGGGGATGTTGGTTGACAAGAAGTTCTACGTGACCCAATAATATGTGCTTGCAGCCTAGAATGACAACCATATTCTTGGCTGCATCAAAAGAAGTGTGACCTCTAGGTTGAGGGAGATGATCCTGCTGTAGCAGCGAGTCCAGAGGAGAACCACAAAGATGATCACAGGTCAGGAGCACCTCTGCTACGAAGACAAGCTGAAAGAGCTAGGGTTATTCAGACCATAGAAGAGAATAATTCAGGGAGACCTTCTAGCCTTTCCAGTACCTGAAGGGGGCCTACAAGAGAGCTAAAGAGAGACTTTTTGAAAGGGCATGTAGTGATAGGATAAGGGGAAATGACTTCAAGCTGAAAGAGATTAGATTAGATATTAGAAAGAAATTCTTTACTGTGAGGGTGGTGAGGCACTGGAACAGGTTGCCCAGAGAACCTGGGGATGCTCCATCCCTGGAAGTGTTCAAGGCTGCGTTGTATCGGGTTTTAAGCAGCCTGGTTTAGTGTAAGGTGTCCCTGCCCATGGCAGGAGGGTTGGCACTAGATGACTAATTTTAAAGGCCCCTTCCAACTCAAATAATTCTATGATTCTGCTAATGTGAACATTATTGGCCTTCTGCATTTATATGGATAAATTCTGCATTTAGTAGTAATTACCTTAAAGAAAATACATAGCTGAAATATAATTGTCACTAGAACGGCATTTATGTTCATTAAGAGCAATGATCATACAATTGCATTAGAAGACCTGACAGATATTTTTCAATTCACTGCCATAAACACAGAATTCGCAAGTTAATCATTAAGAGTAAGTTTAAAATGATCCCGCTGATGGCTTTTTTTTATAGGTGGGTTTACTTCGGCATGATGATTATGACTGAATTGCAGTAGGAATTTCTGTGAATAAGATGATGACATTTGATTTGCCTAGACTTTGAGCAGCGCTTTTTGCTGGCACCTGCCTTATTATGAGTAATGTTAGAACTGTCAAAGTTGCTGCAGATTTAGTTCTTGTTTTATTATTCATGCATTCTTAACCGAGGGTTTGGTTTTTTTTCTAGTGGATTGGTGGCTGTGAGGTGTTGATAAATATGTAAGTGAATGTGGTTCTCTGAGGACAATACCTTGAGTGCTTCTGTATTTTAACTATGCTCTTGTAGGAAGCTACCAGTAATGGGTTGACAGTTTGCCCTTTCTGTGTGTGGCAAGTTAGAGGGTTTTGCCTTTGTTTTGAGGGAAAAGTTTTGAGGGACAGCTTTCAACCACAGCACAAACTTTTAACACTTCTCTGCAGCTTCTTTGTAGTTGTTTTCAGAGGCTTGGACAAGAAGGCTAATTTGAAGGAGCATCAGAACTTTGTAGTCCATGCAGTCCTCTGCATTCTGGCAGGTAGAATCAGCAGGGAGTGGAATAGTTTATAATTAATGTAGTTGGTATTATCCAGAAAAATATTGCAAAATAATTTTCCATCATCTCTCTATTTAACGTGTATCATTAAACAGACAACTATGTGGTGGGTTGAAAAACTATACCCTAGGTTTCTTTTGCTGAGCCCAGGAGTTTGCTTTGCTCTACATATGGCTGGAAGCTTAGAAAGAGTGTGTAGATTGTATTGATTAAAAACAAATTCTGAAAAAATGTGCCAGCTTAAGAATTTGAAATTGTGTCTCTGCTTATGCTTTTAGTCCCTGCTGCTTTTTTTCTTTTTCTTTTTTTTTCCCTTTATTTTCTGCCTTTTGAGAGAAAGGGCGGAATATAATTAACAAGACCGAACAAATTCTTGTAATTAAAAGTTTCAAATGTGAAACATATATTATCAGTTCACTTCGTTGTTAGAGTTCAGTTTTAGAGTTGAAGTATCTGAGATTATTCCTGCAAATTAAAATTATGGTCAGGACTGGAAAAAGCATTTATGGTGGACAGTTCATGTATTTTCTGGAGTGTTCAGCATGGGATGATCACCCAAGCATTCTGTTCCATCTTTCTTCTCCACCCTATTTCTTTTAGTGACAGTGCATTCACTTAAAAATTGTCTTTTAAAACTCACTTGCTATATGATAGTAGTCAGGAATCAAAGGTAAACTTACTGTGACATTGTCTGAACCTAGGATGATGTTTTCTGTTGTCCTTGACAACAGAAAAATTAAATGTTCTGTTTTTTTTAATATCACTTCCACCTGAGCATTTCATTATGGAAGAAAAAGACACGATGGTACACATTTTTGCATTTACTTCAACTGCTGAGTCCTTTTTTTGTCACTCTGTGGCCTTACCAAGTGTAGGTTTTTGGAAAAGGCTAGCCTACTTCATCCTAATGAAAAAATGCTTGTAAAATGGAGACAAATTTGATAATTTATGCCATATATTTGTCATAGGAATCAACTTAATAAATTGCTGATACATATTTTGTATGTAAAAATGTAAAATCTGAGTTTTAGTGGAAATTAGATCTTCTCTATTTTTCTGTTGCCCTGGTATTAATGAGTCTGGGTATTGGTATCCCTGGAGAAGCTGGATAAAGAGGTAGCATTTAGCTCAAATGTTCTTGACTCAACCTTGCAGTAAACCAGCAAAGTCTTTGATGTTTGCTTTGATGCTTTTGAAAGGAAATACTTTGACTTAGGAATAATTGATTTTGCATCTACATTCAACAAAATTCATTAGTTGTCATAGAACATTTTAAGTCTGTTGAATCCATATTCTCTTCAAAAAAAAAAAAAAAAACAAAAAACCCCCAAACTTGGAAAATTTCAGCCATCACTGTGTGTAGTTTCCAAATAGCTAGCAAACTACCTAGCAAATCTGGTTTTGTTCTTTTCCTGTTGAATGATCATGTGCTTCGTTACTTTTATAGTCATAATAATAATAATAATAATAACAAGAAGCAAAGGGAAATGTAAATAGACATAACATTCAAGCATGCACACTTGAGTATGCAAGCCTGTTTTACTAAGAAAACCTGTTAACAATTGTTGACTTTAGGAAGTGATCCAAGTATGTGAATTTTGTACTTTATCTCATTTCAAAAGGCTTTTACGCCTTTCTGACTCTTCCACATATTAATTCCTGAGCACGTTTAGGTATGTCTGATAATTAAGAAAAACCAAAAAGATTTTAGTGCCATTTCCCACTGCACTTTGTAGGGGAAAATACTGGTTTTTAAATTGTTTATAAAATATTTATATGCCATATATGCACTTGGAGATAGGGTTATTTTCTCTCCTTAAGTCAGAAGATGTATTTGCACATCACTACAGAAAAAGAAGCCCAGGCCGCCTTTTGCTTCAAGCATCTTTGTAGCTAACAATTATTTCATTCTCTCCTTCACTTATTTCAATATACTTCTACAGGTTCTGTTCTGAGAAATCTGGTGGCACCAGTGGTAAGAGCTACCACTCATACGTGTAAGCTCAGTTTCTGGAAGGAAGAAGACTGTTCTTTTAAATTTTTTTTTTCCTGTGGGCAAGTTACCTTTAAAAAATAAACCTGAATAACAGACTATTTTGAAAAGAAATGGAAAGCTGGAAACTTTGGAAGGTTTGGAGGCTTTTTCCTCAATAAAGAAACATTGGGATTTGTATAGGAGTAGTCTTACAGGGTATTTCAATACTGTTCATCAAAAATTATACATTAAATAAAATAAATGCATACAGATTTCCTTGTGAAAATTTGCCAAAAGTTGGGTTTGTATTTATTTGTGATCCTATAGATAAAAATATCCTGCTTTATATTTTTATTTCATTTGTATAGATCATATTCATTATTTATCCTAAGTAATTCAAGCAGGTTATGTAAGGTAGATGTCACTGTAAGTAGAAATAATAATAAGAATGTGGTGTGGCAAAAGGGATCATCAGCTAAAATCTGCACATACTCCGTTTTAGTGTTTTCTGTGGGAAATGGATGGCAGAACTTTCTCCTTGCTACTAATGTAGGCTGCTCTGTCATATTTAACCCATAATGCAGTTTCTGTTTGCAGGTCTAAATGTGATGTAAATGACAATGTAATTCTATTTAAAAACAAATTTCTTATTTTAAGGGCTTTGCACCTACCATCCTATATTTTCTTGATTCCATAAAAATAGATGAACAGTCCTATGCTGTTTCATTCTCATAAAACAACAAACAAAAAACCCGTTATTGATGTACAGATGGCATCAAAAACTTCTAACAGCTTCCGAAAATACATCAAGGACAATTACTTCTAAACCTTTATAAAAATAAGAGAAAGCAACTTTCTCTAGCCCATTTTTCTGGATAATAATTAAAAGGTTTAGAGTTGCCAGCCAGGTGGATTTAGCTGTGACAGCTGGAAGTATAGCTTCTTTCTTTATTTCACTCTCTGCTAATCAAGTGTTTTTTGAACCTCTTTGTAAATTGTGACTTTTTTTCTTTTTTCTCTAGAGTAAACCTATGCTGCCTTATTTTTCCTTTTTTTCCTTGTTCCCCTCCAAAACAAACAAAGCCTTAGCCATGGAAGAGGGAAAAAAAAAAAAAAAAAAAAAAAAAAAAAAAAAAAAAAAAAAAAAAAAAAAAAAAAAAAAAAAAAAAAAAAAAAAAAAAAAAAAAAAAAAAAAAAAAAAAAAAAAAAAAAAAAAAAAAAAACAAATCAAACAAACAAACAAAACCCCAAAAAACCCCACAACATCAACAAAAAAACCCCAAACAAACAAACCCCCAACAAAAACCAACACACTTTCACAGAACCTGTTTTTTTCTTTATGAAATTTTACTTCATGTTTCAAGTGAGCAATGTAGGCCTCACTGCCTCTTCCTCCAAGCCGAAGGAGGATATGCCTTCAAAAGTGCAATAAGAACCCACTAATTTCATTTGCTCTGTAAACTTCAACCAGAAATTTCAACTACTATTACTTGCCAAAGCAAATGTTTCTTTGCAGAATTCTTTCTTTGGAGAAGAATCAGAGAAAACAAATACTTTGAGGCAGGTATCAGTCATGACATGCCAACAGGAAGTGCCAATACGCTGTGACGTGATTGTAGTATGAAAGTGTAGGGTTAAAGTCAGCTTGTGTGAGCCAAATGGGGTCATTCATAGAGACAGTAATATGGTATAACAGGGAAAAAGGACAGCATGGCAAAACTCCAACCGACAAAAATTCCCAGTCTGAGTCTACATGAAAAACCTCCCTGCATTCAGTCCTGAATCCCATTTGAATTACACCACAGATCAGTGTTGCTTCTGTCTGTCCGGGAGTACTGTTGAGAAGATTTCTAAGTGTTCATTTCTCATAGGAAAGAGAAATCGACCAGTTTTTCAGACTGTTTATCAAGATACCCTCCCAGACCATACCTTATTTATCCTAGCACACTTTTAAACCTCCTCTCCATTGCACATGCCCAGCATGAGGAAGACCACTTGCTTCTGCTCCACTCAGTTGTTGCCTTCTCAGTTGAATCATTCTGGGCATCTCAGGATCAACGCTCATGTGCAAACCAACCATGCCATTTGTACCTTGGGCACCAAAGGCTTGACTGCAGTGCAGCATGACATTAAGAGGTATGATAGCTGTTTTCCCTGATGCTGAATGACAGCCACCAAAGTCCGTGGGATAAATCAGTCTGAAGAAGAGTAAGAAGAGTCCATCTAGGGGCAGGTTTCATCTTGCTGCTGAAACAGGTATTGAGGCTTTTTTGTTTAGCCCAGGAGATTGCTGTTTATTGGTTGCATCTGTACAACTCACTGGAGCAATGCTTTCGACCTTGATGTTCACTCTGCTCACCTCCAAGTATTCCCTGCCAGCCAGGACCATTGCCTACTGCTCCCAGTAGCTGCCTTCCCTGCCAGTTGTTCTTGCTCATTCTGCTGCTTTGCTCCATCAGCCAGTCTGCTGTTATCTCCCCATCTGTTCATTTTCTCTCTTGCTCTTCTTCCCAGCCACATTTCTTTGCAACCCCTATAGGGTTTCAGTTCTTTTAGAAAGGATACAGTTATATCGATCAATCCACCTGGAGCCTTCCTTTTTTCTTTTCTTTTTTCTTTTTTTTTTTTTTTTTTTTTTTTTTTTTTTTTTTTTTTTTTTTTTTTTTTTTTTTTTTTTTTTTTTTTTTTTTTTTTTTTTAAAGAGGAAAAGCTCAATCATTTCTCATTATTCCCTTAGTACAAACCTTTTTTCCATCAAGATGTAAGCTGCAGCATTCTTTTAGGGTGACTTATCCAATCTATGGACAGGTTAGTTTTTTATGCTTACCAGATAAATTTTCCCCAATTTTATCATTTAGCTGTGTTTAACAGGAATCTTGCCAGGAGTTGCAAGAATTAGCCACTCCATGTGTGAATCGAGTTTGATCAGCTGCAGCTTTTGATTGATTAGAGGCAGCTTCTTTTACTATCTAACCAAGGTCAGCATAGCCCCACTAAACTCCCCTCTGAATTTTCCAGGGCAAAACTGCTTTCTGAAGATCTCAGGAGGTCAATAGAAATTTCCTCCATGTCTCCCATGCAGATCATAAAACCTGGTGGGATTACAGATTGGATTTTTGTTATTTAAGAGTATGAGCACAGTTCCTGTACATTCATTTTGTGATAAATTGTAGCTATCAGGTCCTGTTTTGTGCAATCTCCAACACTCAGTTCTTTGCTGAATTCCTGTCCTGAATTTGTGCAAATTGACTGTCCTATATTACTGCAGTGTATTATATGCATTCATAAGAGAGATGCAGCTTTCAGTTTCTCCGTTTACTTGAGTGTGTTTTGAATTATATTCATGGTCTTCAAAACGCTTGTAATCCCTCCCAGCTTAGTGTGATAGTCCTTGTTCCAACATCTAACTCACTGATAAAAATAATAAATAATACCATACTGCACATGGTCTCTTGTGAACTTCACCCAAGTAATCCTTGGTTTTGTCAGTGATTAGATGTTGTTATCAATAGCTGTAAGCTTGTTTTAGTGTTGTCTGCCCTAGACCATGTCTCCTTTATGTTGCCTTTATCCTTTATGAGGCTATCATGTAGTAACCATGGCTTATTTGTACACACCATTTTTTAGCCTGTGAATTCCTTTCATTTCCAAGCATGTTGTTTCAGTATTTTGGAATAAAACTTGCACTACTTAATTTGGGGGGCTTTTTGGACTCTGAGGATTTAGCACTGTACTTCTTTACTTTTACATCCAAACTGATATTTCAGTGGATGTGCAGTTGGCCTGGTTTGCAGCTGTAGGAACAAGGGTCTCATGGCACAATGGAGTGCTTCCACCTGTTTGTGTCTTTGGTTTGCTTTTAAAATGTAAATTGTTGCTATGTTTAGAAGAGCTGTTCAGTGCTTTTTAGCAATTAAGGTTGACACCACTGTATACAAGTGCCAGAACAATTCTTTTTAATATACAATAAATGATCTCAGTGTCAGATATAATGGGTGGTTATGGTGTACTTGTCAGTTACATCCTTCTCATTTTGAGTCTAAGTGAAAATGAGAAGTAGTGAGTGAGTGATTGATGAATCTATTTTTCCTTCCTGTTGAGTAGCAGTTTTATTTAAAATCACTTAGCTGATTTTTTTTATTCACATTTTCACTTGCAAATGAAAGTATTTGTAATTTTTTCTGTCAGCCTAGTGATACTTGGGGTCCAAATATGCAGTGTAAAGACCTTTGTAAGTATTCCTGCTACTGGGGAAACCCTGGAAGGAAATTTTTCTTAGAGCACCTGATACTCTCAGTCAGCAGGCAGCTCTTACTATCTCCCTGGAATTGCTGTAGTGTTTCCCTTCATGTTTAGTCAGCTTCAGTTGCTAAATATAGATGTGGGACTGGTACTGCTCTTGCTCTTGGTTTATTTGACATGGTAGTTTAAAGGGAATACTTCTGCATTTCATCAGTCACAGAGACTTCAGTGTTCCATAACCTTCTGTGGGAAACAAAGAGGGAAACAGCTTTCCCAGGTGACATGGCACATCAGTGGGGCTGTTGGAAGGTGCAGCATGATTCTTGGTCATGACTTGATCTGTCTGTCACAATGGCAACAGGACAAAATTTGATCCAAATTTAATGAAAGCATGAAATTCTACTCTCAGGAAACACGAGATTTGCAAGTGCATCATGGGGAATGACAAGCTATGCAGCTGGAATAGCAGGGTCTATTTGGATTTCAAGCTGAATGGAAATCCGGCAATGTGATGCAGTTACAAAAGAGGCCACTGTTAACTCTTCTGTGAAATGTGGGGACGTAATTGGTCTACACAACTAAATAAATGTCACTCAGGTCTCAGATGTACTGCTAACTATGGACACTGCACTTTTCAGCATTGATTGAAGGATGTATTTTTGATAGCAGGAACATTTCTTAGAAATCTAGAGATATATCTATGAGAAATGTTTTATTTTAAATTTAATTTTTTAAAAGGAGTTAATTGGAAAGTGCAGTCAACATCTGTTATCATATAAGGTACTGCTAAAAGGAGGGCGGGCTATCTTTTTCAATTCCTTACTGAAAATTGTAAACACCAGATTAGAAAAAAACAGTTCCAGAGATGGCCTATACATGTGTCCTTCGTCAGAGCAAGATATTCAGCCAGAGGTCTTAATATCCCTTCCATGATTTTGTTTGTCATCTTTTTGCAGAAAAATATTATCTTCTCTACTCATGTTGGAACTTTCTATTTTTAAAGAGTTCCTTAGAAGAAAATATTTTCACCCTGTACTAAAAGTCTCCTTATTACCTTATAGCATTTCACTGAAAGAGTTTTACCTGGTATTTATGCCTTTTTGTACTGAGACTGGTGAGCTGCAGACTTCGGGGAAAGCCATGAGAACATCCTTAAAACAAACTCCACTATTTTTCTTTAGCAGAATGAGCAGAAAGGTTTTAGGGGTTTTTTATTTTTTTTTATTTATGTTTTATTTTTTTAGGTTACCTAAAAATATTGTGCTTCAGAGAGTTTCCATGGATGTTGGCCATCTGGATGTTGTGGACTTCCAGTAACAGTACTGGAAGGTATTAGGGATATCTTTAATTATTTCTGAATGAGAGACAAAGTGTTTTATATCATCTGTTCTAACTGTATTTGACATTTGGGAGTCAGGGGAACACTAACTCAAAATGGATTCACCAAAGTATCCATTCTCTTCCTGCTACTCATTAATCACCATTTCTTTTTCCAAGTTGCTTCACAATAGGAGAAGGAATGACACCCAGATGGAGTCTGAGGGAAAACACAAAACCTATCACCTTAAGTCTCAGATAATGTTCCTGTAGAAATCTGGTGCCTTTCACAGATAACTTAATTAAATATTCTGCATCATTCACATCACAAGTGGTTGTATTGAACTACTCTGTATTACATTGTAGTTTTGAGCATTATCTGAGATGAGAGGGAAACCAGTGCATACTATCTCAGCTAAAGAATGAGGCTGTTTTTTCTCCAGTGCTGCTTCATAAAGCAAAATATGGTGGGCAGCAATAAATTGAGTCAAAGCAGTTAAAGAGAAAATAATCACATTCTGTAGTGCATCCAAACATCTTTGATTGCTTTGTGTCTGTCTTATTCAGGGCAATATGTTTCTTTCTGCTATAAGGCATGGAAGAAGTCAAACAGAAATACCAGCTCTATCCAGACGATTAAGTTTGGCGAGGGAACAGAAGGCATTCAGTGTTCTGTTTTTCTTCTCAGGAATAGCAGAATTCCCTCTGTATGGCACATTGGTATTGGATTCTCATTTGTTTTGTTTTGTTCATCTGGGATGGGGCAGAAAGGGGAATAGAGGAACCAAGGTAGCCAGGTGGATGTGGAGACATCAGTACTGTATTTGATAGTATTTTTGACAAGGAGCATGTACAGTTGTTGTCCTCTTTGTCTCTGATAAACTCCCAAGTTTTCTAGGCATATGTACTTACAGATAGACCAAAGATATCCAGATATCCCAAGATATGATGAGAAAGAAAAACATTTTCTTACAGGAATCACCATTGTCATGAGGCAATTGATATTAAGATACACTTTGCTGGAACTATGCTGCCAAAGTCCTTGAAAAATTCACTGCCCTCTCTGTATAGGAGTTTTGGTGTCAACTGATACCAAGAGTCACCAAAATTTTTCTATTTTTCAGTCCAAAGATTCTCCATGTATAACTTTGGGTTTTTTAATAGATACATGTAATTTCTTACATATCAGTATAGTCCTTTTCAAAATACTTCCAATAGAGTATCCTCAGTAAAGCTGAAATAGGAAGGCTCAAATCTAAGTTACAGTTGCCAATTTACAGAAGCTTGGTTGCAAAGTAATCTGGATGAAAAGGGAAACTGTTTGGCAATATTAGTTGTAGGGAGATGTTGCTCTCTGCAGGTTGTCACTAAAGAATCCTGTTCTTGCTCTCTCTCTGCTGCAGGTCACTTGCTTGAAGGGAGTGATCTAGAAATTTTAGAGCTCTCAAAGAACTTCCCGTCTCATCCAATATTTTCTAAAGAAATGGATTAAGTGGTTTCACTAAACCTTAAGAGGAGTTGATGAAAAAAAATGGATGAAACTGGGCAGTTAGAGGTAGGGACATGGATGCATAAGGTGGGTAGGCAATAGGGAGTCCAAAACTAAAACCTCAAAACTAAATGCTAGTAAGAACAGGGCTGCAGAATGCCTGTTCAAAGTCTTTCTCTAGACTTGGACTCATGATTCAAGTCAATAACCTTCCTTTCTGGCAAGTAGCTATGAAACCCATAAAGTCAAGAACTTGCAGGTTAGGAATGCTGGGTTTATAGTTGAACCATATGCGATTAATTTAGGACCTTTGAGCATACACATTACCGTGCATCTGGTTAGATGCTTGATATGCTGTTAGATATGATGTCAGATGTGCTTAGAGAGTCTCTTCCTACTTTCCACAAAACTTTTGCTGGCTCAATGTATGAGTTAGATTTACTTTGGGGCTGTATATAGAGATGGTAACTCATAGTAAGTGACGTAGAGAACTCCAAGAGGACCATGTTTGTGACATGGCTAATTGGGTTTCAGCTTTGCCTCTGCCCCAGAATTTCTCTATGGTGCTGGAAAAACGATGTAGACATAAAGATTCTCAAACATAACTCCTCACTCAGTGTTGCTTTTTTTCTGAGGGATTCATAGTCAAGAACTACAGGTTTAAAAACTTAAGTTGGGAGCACTTATATCTGTAGCTGGGACCAGTTTAATGGGAGCTGTGGTCTGAAGGTGAAAAGTGCAATAAAGCATGAAGTAATCTGAAAGATCAGGCATAGGCTTCTCAAATTTGGTTGCCCAAAAGGAGGTGTCACTTTTGATCATTCTTGTCTTAATCTTTGTGCTTCTGTTCTCAATATGTCAGAGATATGAAAGAAAATGTGATCAGTCAGTTGTAAACAATGAAGTAGACAAAAACTTTCACTGGGATATATATATGCTCTTAACTTTCAAGTATGTTTATTTGAAATATGGTTACATCTGCTGAATTATATTAAATTGGTCTTCACTGGTGACAACAGAATGAAGAATTTTTAAGGATAGCTTAAGCAGAACAAGAATCTTGCTTGTGGGTTGTTGGGAATTCAAGGAAAGGAATTCTACTCTTTTTTTCCCTGCTTCTTCCCCATGAATGTCAGATGCAAGGGGAAGAATACAAGGGAATTATATAGGGAATTTCCTTTGGAAACACTGAAGGGTGCTCTGGGCAGCAGAAGGTGACTCCAAAGCCAGGAATGAGATACATAATTGTCCAAAAGACAATAGAAAGGCACAGAATGGGCACCTGTCTGATGTAGATTACTGATGCTTTTTGGGATAGTGAATGGTTATCATAAACACTGGCCTCTCCATACTGATGGTTGTCTGATTTTTTTCATTAGTGCCTTGCTCCTCTCTCCACCAGCTTGCAGAGCGCTCACAGAGGAAAGAAACTACACAGAAACATGTCGGTTCAGTGAAAAGGCACTTTATATTTTGTTTAACTGCCTTGACAAACTATTTTGTACCAACAACAATAGTTGAAATAAAGCAAAGAAAGTGTGGGCAAACCTCAGGTTCTCCCCTTGGTAAAACAAATAGAAATAGGTACTCATGTCTCTACCTAGTTCTTTGAGAGTTCAATATTACACCTCCTGGATATTTGCCTTTGCAAGGATGAGCTGCATGCCAGAATTCCCAGGGTGGGATTTCTGTTGATGACCAGTAGCAAGCATAAGTAAAGAAGTAATATGCTAGTGCATTTACAATAATTTGTTTGATTTAACTACATCTTGCTTATTTAAAGTATTTATTAATTACATTTCAAATACTTCTTCTGACTTGCTAACTTGTTTTTAATTAAATTCTTGTTAAGTTGATTGACTTAATTGAAATAAATGCAACACCCTGATGAGAACTGAGTTATTTTGAATCTAGGTAACCTTCAAAAGAAAGTGGTTTTTCTTCTGCAGTGTAATTACAATTGGGATTAGCTTATTATGCACATAATGAGTGACCTTTTTTGTTGTCCAAGGTAAATAAATATGCAGAGGTATTTGCTGCATGAGCATAAAGTACACAAGTTTTAATATAGGGTACAAACCTGCTGTTTGTTTTGTCCTTTGGGGCCCTTTTTTGTTAAGACAGACTTGATATTTTTATTACGAAAGTTTTGAGAGATGTGAGTCAGGAGAGAGGCCCTCATGTCAGGTGCTATGCAGAACCTTGGAAAGCATAAATGGATTCAGCTACTTAATCAGGCTTCATTTCTGACTGTAATTTGTGTTTCCTAGGCTGCCTCTGGATGTCCTTGTGCTGCTACATCTTGAATAAAAATGAAGCTTCCAAATTGTAGTTCCTCGCTTTCTTCCATCAGGCTTGTCAATTCTCTTTAAAAAATCATGATGAAAATCCCTAGTGATTGCTGTGTAGGCCTCAAATGCAGAATCATTCCAATCAAGGCTTCACTTTGTTTTTCAAGGCCCCATTCAATGGGAATACTTCTGTTAATTGTATTGTTAAATATCCTCATACTTCATTTAAATGCTGACATGGGATACAGAACTGCTGTGTCTAAACGAGTGTGATAACGACTTAAGACATAACATACGTGTAGAGGGAATAGAGATGAAATATATAATTATACTTTAATTGACAATATCTGTGTAATATAAAGCATATAGGTGCCATCACAATTTAGGCAGCATCAAAATGTAAAGACTCCTGGCTTTGCATCATGAATAAGTCATATGTAGTGTTCCTGAATATGTCACACAGTAGTTCTGTGCATTGTTTTCATCAACTATAAAACAGGGAATAGGCATTCTTATTTACTTCTGCAAAGTAAGTCAATTTAAAACTTACATGTAAGTATCTTTCTTCCTGTCATTATGGCAGCATGATGTTAAGTACTGAAGGTAGAAACCAGAGCGGTTACCTTAATTGAGTTTTGTTAGTACCGGTATCATCAAGACCCATTTGTCATCAACATCTGAGAAAGGACAGTTTATAAGTCCTTATAATCAATTCCTTTAGTTCCACAGAAAAACCTGCAATAGAATTTTTATAGTCTGCAGAATACTACCAGTGTAAATTCTGTAACCACTTTCTCCAGCATACCTGGAGACCTTCCTCAAAATCCAGAATAATATCCTGCAATGCATGCATTATTTACTCAACACTTATACAGTTTTAAAATTAACAATCAAATTGAGTCCCCTTTAGAGGCAAAATTTATGTTTTATGTTATGTATCTATACCAAGCCTTTCCTTTGTTAGGTTCGAGGTTGTATAAACTACTGAGATTACTGCATCTTCCTGATGAGAAAAATACTGTTTGTGCATATTTAAAGTTCAGAATACATTCATTTGTGATGGTGATGGAACACAGATTTAGACCATGCGCTGGGGAAGTGAAAAATGTTTCATTCATTTGGTCCAGATGCAGACTGTAGATGAGGAAAGAGAGATCAAACTAGATCTAATATAAAACATCTTTGCATGTGCTTTTCCTCAAATTCAAAAGCAAGAATTGTAGGAGGTAATATTTTCCTTTTGTATTTTAACAGCACAGTAATGGTCCCACACACACTAGAAATCACTGCTATTGTCACCTGTCTCTGCTAATCAGGCTTTCAGTGTGAGCTGGTATTAAGTTGTTAAGATATCATTCAAAGTCAGATAAAAAATATATTAGGTGCTGATTAGCTTATGGAGTGACTAAGTCCATAAGTGTTAGTTTGTCTACAAGAAGCATTTAATAATATAAAAGTCAAAACTGATGATTTCACAATTGAAGAAATCATGCTTTTTCTTTTTTTCTTCAGTTGTCTGTGGCAAATATTTTCAAAAATCTGCCCCTGTGCCTCCCCAGTGCATGACTGGTGGCTTCCTCTTTTACTTAACCCATTGCCTTCCTGAGTTGTCTTTTTCTTTGCAAACAAACATTTAGAAAGGCAAAATAAGGACCTTTCTATTATTTGATATGGATCATGATGATGCAAATCTAACAGCAATCCAAGTCACCAGTTATTTATGTCCGTAAGATATCAGTGCAGAATTCTGAATGGGAAATAAAAATTTATACAAATCCTTTGTAGCAGCAGAGAAGGCAGAGGCATCTGAAGAGCCAGATGAGGATGGTGTGCTGCCTCACATTGAGACAAACAACTTCAGATTCTGACTCTGAACTTGCTTACCATGGTGATTTCCTTGAATTTATAAACTTACATTGACTTGAGGTTGTACCATTGACTTGAGGTTGTGCCACATTAAAGGTTTTTTATGTAAATATGACAGAGTTGAGGAACTGGGAAGCCAAGCACATGTACCAAAATCTGGCTCTGGTGGCTCACATATGGGCAGATGTTAGTGTTCATCTTAAGTTTAATTGTTTAAAATATAGAGTCCTTGGATAATTTTTTAACCAAATCCATCTTTTTTTTTTTTTTTTTTCTGTTAGCCTTTGCTCCAACTCTTGCTGTTTGAATGGCTTAGAGGAGATAGCTGATAACTGCTTCTGGTTTCCTAAGCTGATCTTAGGTCAGACAGATGACAAAAGTACACTCTACCATGGATTGGCTGCTTATATTTAGCTCCGAAAGGTTGAAAACGTCTCATTATTTTTACCTCATGCTTGCAAAAGCCAACTCTCTTTTTCCTCTGGATTTTTGCTTTCTTATTTGTCACTCGAAGATTTTCAGCTCTTTTGAAAGACTGAAAAGTTTGCATCTGAGTTCTACCGTATATGCTCAGTCACCAGTAGTGACTGAAAAGTATTGGAAAGCCTCTTGGAAAGGCTACCTTGTGACTTGGATGAGGACCATCACAGCTGGCTCTAGGTGATACCTACCCCAACACTTGTAGGAGGCACCTGTGCCACCTGTGCCAACCATTGCCAGCACTCTTAAGTGAGGTCAATACTGAATGATGTGGCTAAGTGGTAAGGTTGCTTCTGGGTAGGGGATGGGATGTGTTTCACGGTTGCTTTGAAAACTCACACCGCATCTGACTGGGCAGTAATATGGCTTCTGAGTTCCTGTGGCTGTCAGTCTAATGCTGGAAATTTATATTAAGTGTTCTTTCCAAAGTCAATGGTATAATTTAATAAAATACTTTCTATAATACTTTTTAAATATTGCATTAAGTGATGGCAAATTATATTGTTAAGAAAGAACTAGGCTCTTCAAATCTAAAAAGTAGGAATGAAAAGGATGAAACTACTACAAATTTTGCCTATTTTTATGCCTCTCAGTTCTCAGATGAATATATATGACTACTGTTGTACCAACAGAGAAATATTATTATTTTAATTCCTCTGATGTAGGCAATCAATTAAAATATTATACATGTCAGTTTGTCCTTGGTCTCTCTAGAGCGCTCTTACTTAAGTTTTCTTGCTCCTTAATAACTTGGTTCTACTTGGTTGAAGCTTTGAAGAGATGAAATTTCCTTTCTCTGGCAAAGAATAAGATCAAAGTTACATTAGCTTGAGGCGTTGATATTTTCTTAATTGGAGCAAGTTTTGTTCTCCTCCTTAGAACTCTCACGTAGAAATTAAAGTACAGCTTTCTTTTCCAATCCTCTGTTGTTCTTTCTCACCCAGATGATCAATTGAGAACCTTATTTCTTTGTGAGGCTTTAGACCCTGTGCTTCGTAATGTGGTCTCATCTTTTTCCTCTGTAAAATTTTCTATCAAGAGCCTCTGGGGAGGAAGCAGA
The DNA here is from genome assembly GCF_003031625.1 of Empidonax traillii. NCBI lineage: Eukaryota > Metazoa > Chordata > Aves > Passeriformes > Tyrannidae > Empidonax > Empidonax traillii. The sequence goes on from NW_020955379.1 coordinate 641,527, forward strand.
GACTCCTCTCTTTCCATCACAATGCTAGAATTTGTGCTATTGTTGTTTTCCTTCAGAAAGGAAAGTCTTTTCTACTTAGACTTATTCATCTGGGAAATGTTGCTGGAGAATGTTACATTGTATTTTTCTCTTCCATTTATTCTTTAATTAAGCAGATTTAACCTACTCGTAATTTATGTACATTGTATGTCTAATAGGCTAAAAATTAACCTATAATATTCCTATTCTGTCAGAATCTCCTCTAAGTTACAATATCTGCCAATATTTTTTTCATATCTGAAGTGTAGTATCTGCCAGTTGGTAGCCACAGGCAGAATGTGCCTATTTGTTCTGAACTCACATCAAATTGAAAATGCTATGATTTTGATGCACTTCAAGTACTTTGATTAAAAGAGCCAATGCAGAATCAGGTTTGTCTGCGGTTGTTTCTTGATGAACACACTGAAACATTGAGTTGTGATTTACCAAAGGCTGCTGTAGTCAGACAGCAACCTTTAAAATAAAGGGTACATTCTGACCTGGAGTTTCTGTGTAGTGTTGGGCAGGTGAATTAACATTTCTGTGTCCAAAGTCTGCTTCTCTAAAAGTGGAACCAGAGTCTTCATTATTCTCTTGTTTGCTGAGAATGTATATTCTTAATGACTAAGACTCTTATGCAGTCTGTAGTACATTTTTTCTCCATCTTAGCTGGAGTATATAGGCCAATGAAAGTTTCAATTTACAATATGTAAGTAATACCTGTTATGGTCTTGTCAAAGAGAGACTTCTAGAAATGATACCAAATGCTGTATCTCAATGTCTTTCAATACCCACAGGATAGCAAAGAGACTATTTATCTTGACTCTGAGGTAATGTACTGGGCATGCATTTCCAATTGCATGGGTGCCCAAGTTGTCTTGGAGGGGGGGCGGGAAGGGACATTCCCATCTTATTAATTTGTAGCATATTTTATTCATTGTAGAGGTGACTTAGTGACCTCTGTTGTGAACTTCATTTCCTACCTGTCAGCACAGTGGCAAAAAAGTGTCTGTTAAAAAGCTGATGAAGCATTTTGCTCATGTTGACTTGTCTCCCTTTTCTCAAGTACCTAAATGATCACTTTGTTTTGTGGAGAGGAAAGTATCACTCTTTGAACTACATTATTCTGCACTGAACATGCTTTGCCCATTTAGTTTTGTGCTTCTTGGGGGAGAGGTTCTACATTGCTCAGTACATTATCTATTGCTCTAAAAGTGCATACAGAAATGAGAGGAGCTACCACAGATCTGTGTGTCCATTATTTAAAAAAATCCCTGTATTTCTGAGGAGGCTGGAATACTTCATTTCAGTAGGACTTACCAGTGATGGCAAGGCCTTAAAACAGTAAAGATCACAAAAAAATAACTGACATTTTGTCTAGATTCTGTTGGGCATTCTTTTAGGTCAGCTTTCAAGTGTGTATATTTTCAGTTCCAACAGGTATTTATTAAACATGTAAATGTTAGGATGTCTTAGGATCAAAACTGCTACATAAAGCCAAAATGTGTTGGTGGAATGATTTGAGTTTATGTAGGAAAGAAAGATTTTTCCCTATCTTTCATTCCAGTGTCTGATTTACTCTGTTTTCCTTGTGACAACTTTTAGATCCTTTTTAACATGAATGTAAAAACTATGTGTCTATAAGTCCTTTTAATGTGAAAAGAAATCAGCTACATTATCAGTCTCTGTGAATAAGACACAGATGCTCTTAGATGCTGCTGCCTTTGATAGCTTCTGTGAGCCAAGACCTGTTTGCAGAGGTTAAAAGTAAAGCACAAAGACAAAACACTGAAAAAACACCATGGTCATCCACTTCTCAGTGAAGACTCTTAGGCAGAAATATTCTATGTGAGTGTGTCTGAGAGAGAACTGAAGCACTGATGTTTGGTCATGTAAACCTAGATAGGGTATAAGTACAATAAGGATAAATTCAGTATTGGCAGGAAAGTGAATTAGATTAATTTTGGCTTTGGCGTGGTGAGGAAGTAAAAGCACTGTTAGCAAAGCAGTCAGCAAATACATGGATTTAAGTAATTTTCCCTCAGACTGATAGGTGATAGCCTCAAAAGGCTCAATTACCAATAGTTTTCATTAAAATGGGAAAGAATGAGAACTGAAAGATCTTATTTGTTATACTGATTTTGTTTTTAAAAATGCATCAGCTCAAACGTAACTCTGTTAAATTCTGGACCCAGTGAACAGCTAAAAAAATTTTAACCATTAAATTCAACCTTTTCTCTCCCTCCCAGTTTGCTCTCTGGTTTTTCAGAGTGAGCATTTTAATTGTACAGTTATATACACGGGTTACTCTTTCAAAGGAGAAACCCATTATTGAGATAAAAGGAAAAACAGAATAAAACTGACATTGTATTTACTGATTTTGCTAAGTGTCTATATGAGCAGGCTGCTTATGAGAGAAAAGTGCAAATCAAATGGATAGAGGCCTTTTAGTTCAAGAGTTCCTGAGCAGCCTAGGTATGGTTTGAAACCAAAGGTAATAGTTTATTAACTCTGCATGCTCTCTGTTCCTCAGTCTACAATTTGATCTCACAGTTGTACTTCTTTCATAGCTCTGAATTATAATGAAACAAAATTAGGACAAATTGGTTTGGGTTTTTTCATGGGCCACATGACACTGTTTAGTGCAGTTTGAGTGGGAAGAGGATCAAGAAGGCTCTAGGTAATGAAGTTACCATTGAACCAGGCAGGGGATCACTGTGGTTTGCGGGGTTTTTTTTGGTGTTTTTTTGTTTGTTTGTTTGTTTGTTTGTTTTTCTGCATTGTGTTTTTTTAGAGACAATTCAAATAGTCTGAGCTTCCAGCATTTTTCACTAGTAAGTAAGTTCTGCAGATATCAAGTAATTCTTTTGTTTCCTTCCTATATCTCTCACAGGTTTTAACTTGCTTTCTTTTATTTTTCAAGTCAAAGTTGTCAGGAAGAAAGTGACACTGGAATTTAGGTTTCAAAATGAGCCTTAAATTCTGGCTCTTGTTTGTAGAAGGACATCAAGTCTCCGTGAATAAAAATCGTTTAGTGTAGTACAGTTCTGAATACCGTATGGTCAGATTCTTCAGTGAGGATGTCACTCTTTTACCTGGAGGATATTATCTTAGAGAACAAGGACATCCCTTCCTGTAGCCTTTGAGAAGCACTTATTGCTCATAATCATTTAAGGACACCTTAAGGTGTTCAAGGTGCCTGTTTGAAAGACTTTTGAACATTTCACAGCTGTGTATGCTTAATATTCAAGAAAATTCTCTGGGTTTAGTTTAATCTAAAATCAACTATATAGCAATATTTTAGTTAATTTTTAATTTTTTATAGTAAGGTTTTATAGTCAAGCTGCATTTAATTTGTTGTACAGTTTTGTACAGTACTGGGAGATTGCAGGAAAATAAATGCAAAACCATCGAACTATCATTAAAATATGAATAATGTTCAATTTAATACTCTAATTCTTTCCTTATTACTTATTTTTATAGTGCAAGATGAGAAGTTTTGGAAAAGTTCAATGTTTCTTTTGCTTTTATATTAGAAATAAATTTTAGTCCACTCATTTTATGAGACTGTGTGTCTTTTTAGAAAAATATCAGTAGTTTTCCCAGAATAGAATGCGCCTGAGATTGTCTGTCCCTTAATGCTAGGACAAGCTATTGCACAGCTGGAACAGTGTCAGAAGGTCAAGACTAAGGAGCCACAGCTATCAAGACAGATTTATCTAGGTCATTTGCTATCAGTCAGCTGTCTGTTTACAGCTGTGCAGCAGGGAAGTCATACTACCTCTATTAGGTTATCTTTATTCAAGCAGCTGATTGCATTATCAAAATCATATTTAGAAGACTGTAAAAGTACACAGGAAAATAGACAGCTGTATAGAGGAGGCATTTATGTGCAACATACATTGAAATCTGTCATAATTAAAATGTCTATTCATGTCAAACCTGATAAGTTATTAAATGTCAAACAAATAAGCATTCTCTTATCATGAAAATCTATTTCTGTCTTATTTTTCTCTGGGAAAGAAAGCAGATTTTGTGAAAGAGAGGAAAATTTGATTCTGCTATCTTGTATGGGTTGAACACTTCTCTAGGGTCACCACAGTGTCTTTCCCTATCTTTTTTCTGATAACGGTTAGAAGACAAAAGAAGTGGGTCAGGAACTCAGGCTCAGTAAGTAGCAATGATGCAGCAGTATATGTCAAAGGCAACTAATGCTTCTTTCTGCAATCACACTGCTGTGAAATAAGTGTTTGCCAGGTTTTATTTATGTTTCTCAGAAACAAAACAAGCTCTAATGCCTCAGATTGTAACACTTTTTTCAGTAGTCACTTGCTCTCCTGCAAGATGCATGAGATTTAAGCTAGGTTCAAACCACTGGTTTAATGAAGTTTTGAAATTCAAAACTCACATCTCATTTTAAGCTCTTGCTTCAGCACCCTCAACTCTTCCACCAAGGAAATAAATGCTCTAAGGAGATCCAAAGCCAAGGAGTTCTGGATATTTGTGCAGGAGTATCTCTGTTAGCTGGTGTTACATTGTTACAGATAATTACACTGCATTTCAGATTGGCTTTTGGCCGATTAAGCCTTTCAGGTGTCTTCGCCTATAGACTCTGGATGGTTGCTTGCTGTCTGAACTTTTCCATTCCATTTTTAATTTTTTACACTTTTGACTTCTTTAATATCCTAAGAGAATTAGTTCCTCAGTTTACATGCACAATCTGTGTAAATTTTGTTCCTTTGGTCAATTTTAAACCTTCAGTTTTGGTCATAAGAGAGCATCAAATTCTTGAGTTATAGTAGGGAATATTGCCTCTTTTTCCATCTCTTCTGCATTCCCCATGGCATGTTGAGCTTATGTGCAGCTCCAAAAATAGTTTATGACCTTCTGAAGATTACAGAATTGAGTTTAGACATATATATGCACTGATTGCCTCATCTGCTCATATATTAGTATATCCTAGTACTTTATATCTTAAAAAAAAGGTATGGTATTGCAGAGAAAACATATTACAAAAGATAATTTCAAATAAGATTCCTAGAATCTCAAATGCATTCCCAACTTTATTGGTGATTTGAAGTTTTACCTTCAGCAAGCTATTTTATTTTTCTGTGCCAATGCTTCTTATCTGGTCCATTGCATGCCTTGCCTTTATCAACTTTCAAAAAGCAGCATTTTATTATATCTATTGACACAGATTGTATCAAAATATTCTTTTAGTTCACTCTAATGTGTCTGCACACACAGCAGTAATGATGGCTTTCAAGAAAATGCGTAAAGAAAATTCTTTCTGCCAAGCAAAGTTGTTACAAAGGCTATATGATGTTATGTGTGACACCCTTTGCTTAGAGTCAAGAAGGAGATGTACAGCTTAGAAATCTACCTTAATTGTGTCCGATGGCCATAATTTGCTGACATCTCTTGTAATTCTTGTCTGTTTGCATCTTTCAGGAAAATTTCACCTTGAGCCTGCAAGTTGCCAATATGCAAACCCTGCATGTTCTGTATAATCACAGCTCCCTGATGCCTTCTCAGCTCCCTCTCCTGTTTACTCTCTTATTTCATGTGTTGCAACAGCTTTAATTGCTAATTTTTCAGTCCTGTGGTCCAAAGGCCTCAGAGGTGTGTCGACTAAAGTGCTTTGGAAAGTGACAAGAAAACATGGAATCATATTTATGTAGCTCTGTCTGTATGTGATATCTTAAAACATATTCAGACATTATCTTAAAATTTTTCAAGAGGTCTGCCCTGTGAAAAGCTATTGAGAACAACATTGTCAGGTTGTAAAATGCGCTATAAAGAGCATCTCAGCTGCCTGGTGGCTGACTGGGGAGAGTCATTCCTCTTCCTTAACTCAGCAGTGATGCTGAGAGGAAGGGAAGGATGACTATTTACCTGCTATTACATGCTGTGAACAATTGGAGGGAGCAGGAATGAAAGTATATTGGCTGCACCTCACTGTCTGTTGGGAGGAGGAGTGACTGAGAGAATAGGGTGCACAATAGGTGACTGAGAGAATCCTGTGCACTGAAGAAGGGAAATGCAAGAGGCTTATCCCAGTTCACCTCACTGGGCAAGTGGGGAAGAACTTATGCAGTCATAATGGAGTTCTTGATCTGTACTTCTCTTAGGGAAGCTCTTCTTAGGGAAGTACTTGCTCATATTGTCTGTTCTTAGTAGCTACTGATAGTTTCAAATGTATTCCAGTATACATTTGAATTTGAGATGTGATAAATATGGGAATATACAGTGCCAGAAGAGGTCTGGAATCAGTCAATACTGGCTGTAGAACAGTGCAGGCACAGTCCATACTAAGCTGGGTTTTCAGTACTTCAAACTTGTTACTATTCTGACAGACTTCAAAATAGATTCTTCACATTTGCAGGATGAAAAGGGTGTAAAATCTGAGTATGAGTGAAAGAAAAATGTAATGTGTGAAAGACAGAAGGAAAGAAAGAGAATGTTCTCCAGAATGCATATTTCATTTAAAAATATGTATCTAATTAAACAAGAGAATTCTATTAGGTATAAAGACTTGATCCATTTCCTTACTAGATGCTAAGTTTAGTTGCATATTAGCAGAAGATGCATTCTTTATTTAAATACTGGATATTTTCATTAAATTTTAGTGTAAAGTGCCATATAAATTGAGCTTTTCAGGGCATCCATACACTACTGTCGTTAGATTGAAGTGACTCATTTGGTGTTGGGACACAGTTACCAGTTCTCTATCTATTGAAGCACTTCCTTAGGCATTACTATGCACTCCAGTGATCTTAAAGGAGATCAAACCAGAAAGTTTAAAATTTATATTTATGATAGAATGAACCTTTACAGTAACAAAGAGATATCTAACTTATTACCTAAAGAGATTTTTTTTTGTTTTTTGGAAACCTCTGAAATTTTGTTTGTTTGTTTTGAAAGTAAGAGTTACATATTTTAGTTAAAACACAATGCAATCAAAGCTAGAAGATTCAATGGTAGAGATTGTAGGTGCATCAGTTTTGAACAAGTATTGCTTCTCTTCTACCCATATTCATTGCAACCTATACTTCAGACTGAATGTCAGGCTTATATATCTTAGTTTATGTTTTTTCTCTAGTATGGTTCAGTGTAATGGTATGATATAAATATATTGAGGGACTTAATAAAATAGTAACATCCATCAAAATACTGACCAATTTTGCAAAGTAGTTTTATTTTTCAGCAAAACGTAATGGAACTTTACATAAAACAAAGTGTGCCTTGCCTTCCATTTCTTTCCAGGAACTACATCCTGTATTAATGTGTGCTGCCTTTTTGGTTGCCTTGGTTCATTCCAGCAAACATTTTTTCTCAAGTTAGCATTCAGAATTCATCCAGTATCTGTGAAGTTGCTCAGGTCTTCTTGATAGACATGTTGGATGACCTCTAGGTTACTTGCATCTGCATAGTCCTTCCACTGTCAGAACACACAGCTGACTGAGGAGGATGAGAAATTATGGCTCGGAATGGCTTCACATGACTACACATCCTAGCAGTGTGAATGGCAGCACCAAGCAGTGGTGATTCATTCCCTTGGCGCTGAAATTGCCAGCGTTCAGAGGAAAAGGATTCCTTTTGAACAAAGAAATGCTTTATCCCACAGAGAGTACAGACATTATAGAGTTATTAATCAGAGCAGTCATCCTGAAAGTAGATTTAACTGCAGGATTTCATGTAGAAGAAAACCAGAATTACAGTAGGAAGGGATTGTGGACTCAAAGTAGCAGATAGAATTGCATATTTTAAGGACTCCTTAAATTACACCTGGGGAGACGTTCACTCTATGCATGCTAATGAAATGATTCCTGTTTGTGTGGTTCACAGTTTTCTTTGGATGGCATCTACCCAGTATGGTAATTGCAGCTGGTTGTAAAACAGGAAGACAGCAAGTTTAATTTGCTTTGTTTTCCACTTCAGTATCACTGCAGGCTGTTTCTTTGCTTTATCTCATATGCAAAGCCAAGTCAACCTCATCATTAGTGAGATGGGAGACCTCAAAGGAAAACTCAGATGTGGCAGGTGATTTTTTGCCTGCTAGCAGTCCTTCTTTGTACTCAGTACTGAAGCATGAGCTGGGAATTAAGGATTTTAAATCACTGGAGCAGATATTGTCTTTATGAATCATAAAGCTAAGGTGCTATTCTCGTATGGCCATTGCAAAGCAATTTAGATAATTTGGAACACCCTGTCTCAGCTTCCCTTCTTTTTTTGAAAGTGCCTGAAATAGAGCAAGTCCAATTCCCACCTTGTCTTCTGGATATTGTTGTGGTTCAGCTGAGAAAGAAAGTAGTTTTGCATAGAATTGAAATGATTGTTTGTTCTGTTTCAAAGGGACTTCTGGACCTCAAGGTCAATTTTAAAGTTACATTGGGTAGCTCAAGGCCTTGTCCCATTTAGTTTTGAGTAACTCCAAAAGTGGACATTCCACTCTCTCTCTTACAGAGACTAACTCACTCCAAGGTTTGGCCACTTGGATGGTGAAAGAGGTGGGTATTATTAGATGCTCTGTAAATGTTCCATGTAGATGGGAGTCGTTTTGTATTTTCCCAAGTAAGTTCTATTTTCATGCTGCTTCCTGCATGCAGATGGAGTAATGTGTAACTGGTAAGGCTGTAGGGACCTCCAGGTTAACAGTACCTCCACTGAAGGTTTTTGAAGTCCAGGTAGTTGTGATTTATCTCTGTGGAGTTCTTCAGATGTCCAGAATATTAACTGAGCCAGATAAGGCTTGTGTTCAGTGCAGCCCTGTCATCAGTGGGTCTGTAAGTTTAATGAAGTCATTACTTCCCAGAATGGAAGGACAGTGGGTGTACTGAAAACAGATCTTTATTATGGTAAAAGTCACAATAAAATAGGGGCAAGCAGAAATTACAGAAACTCTGAAATTAATTCTTAGAACCTTAGGGGCCTTGGCAGTGCCATTAAAGATTTCAGAGATGCATGTTTAGAGGAGACATCCTGAAACTCATTAGTATGTATCACAATTTATAAAAGTGCAGATTTCACAGGCCTACGTTTCTGGTAGTTCTTGAAATGTGTAAGGTTTCACCATTTACTGATATCTTAGGTACTTCTTTACACCTGTAAAGTGTTGTGAAACATAGTCATTTTGATTTGGTAGCTCATTTAGCACCCATTCCTCACAAAGTGTATATGTCTGCACAATGTAGGAAATAATAGATAATAAGGCACTTTATAGTGCACTCACTCATAATTAGTTTGGGCTTGGATACTACATTAGTTTCCTTTTTCTGCTTCTTTAAGTGTTGGAAATTGAGTAATGAAATTCTAACCTTGCATAGATGGGGATGATTTCTGCCAAGTATCTAAAAGATGCGCATGTTCAAGTGAAAAATTGCTCCAAATGTGTCATGGCATTAATTTTTATTTAAAGTCACTAGTATTTCTGTCCTTAGAAATGTACATTATACTTGAAAGCTTCCATTTCATTTACCACTATAAAATCCTGTGTCAAATAGTGTGTAAATTCTTGATCTGTTAGTTCCAGCAAGTCAGAAGCCAATATGTTATTTAATGACCATGGCATTGGTTGCTCATGGAGAGGTTTCTATTTGATCATATAGGTTCTGGGATCAGTCCATGTAATCATGGAGCTCATCCTTTCTCCCATTGACTTATCAGATTATTAAAATGGATATCTATTCTTTCTCTGATGTTATAGAAGAGATTGACATCTCGGTACTGTTACATTGAGTGAAATAAAGACTTAGGAAATAAGAAATAACTACAGTTCTGCAATATACAGTTTTAAGTAGTCTTTCCTTCTCAGTGCATAAGTTTGTTAAATTGAGGTTGAATCTGTAGATACATCTTAGCTTCAAACTTCAAGATTTAAATGGCAAGTTTTACTAATTTCAGAACCAAATTGTCACTTACCTGATTTTCTGATTGGCTTTTTTTTTCCTAGACTCTTACCTCTAACACACCTCTTTCAGAGTAGCTGTCTGTTCAAAATGTGTTCCAGGCTGGTCACTCATAGTACTGAGATTAAAGACAGCTTTTCCATTTTGTGGTATCTCCCACCTGTGATTATGGAATAATATATGCTGTATCTTCAGCTCCTTGGAAGATGTAGGAGATTTCAGTAATCTCACTGAATTCTTCTGCTACATTTATAGGGACTCACAAATGAGGTGCAGTATGAAAGGAGATAAGTACTGAGAAATTCCTTCCAGAATCAGCTGCTGTACAACTGTTAAAACTGAAATTGCTCTTTATTTCTGTGTTTTTATTGAGTTATTTCTTACTGCATAACAGAGAGATGGGAACCCCTTCCTGACTTTCCCACTGGGGCTCCTTACATTTAAAAGCTGCAGAAAGGAGACTATCTTTGGTCTTCAGAAGACATATTAATGCCCAGTTGTATAAAGGGAAAGACAATCTAAATCTCTGCCTCAGTTTTTGCAGCAGCTGACAACTTGTTATTGCACGTTAATTATCGCCTAGCTTACAGCAGGATCTAGGAAATAATTTATGTGGAGGGAATTGTTACTGCTTTACCAAAAAATTATAAAAAAACCCAACAGCTTTTTTAACTACCAGCATTTCTGCCCCTGTGTTTTCATCCTGGCTTTCTTGAAAATCCATCTATACATGTGTGCACTTTCTTTTCTGGGTGTGTGTATTGCTTTTACCAGTCTACCCTTCATGGTGTTTTGAGCTCCTGGTAAGAGCAACAGAACAAAGTGAAATTTCATTTGTTTTGCTGAACTTTTATTCACAGCAGTTTCAAATTCATTTTTTTGATATGCTTTTGGGAAATTTCACGTCTGAAGGGAGTTAAACAGAGAGCTAAAACATTTATGGATGCCTCAGTTCGTTCAGTATGGAACTTATTTAGAATGCATTTTAAATAGCACATTTGTAAGTACTGCTGGTTTGCCATATTTCTTATAAAATGTCAGGTATCATTCAAACAGGATATCCGATTACAATTCAGCTGCCTTAGTATTATTCAGTTGTCTTTTTTGTTTTACTAGACCACAAAAAAATATACCCTGGTGTTTTCAGTGAACAAATTTTTTTTTTTGAGGTCAGGGATATTTTTGTCATGTTCCTTCCACATCCACATCATAACTTCTTTTTATATAAAGATATTATACTATTTTTACAATTTATCAATTAGTTTATAAAGAAAAAAAATAGTGTTCAGTTTTTAATAATAGACATACTTAGTGAAGTCCTCTAATACTGGAAGACACAGTGTTGGTTTGCTTAGAGATGGATGATTTTATTTCCAACTTATTCTCTTAGATAGTGAGTTCACATTAAATAGACTTGGCACTTGGGAACATGGGTAATGATGGACTTACAGTGCTAAATTTACAGTTGGACTACATGATCTTAGAGACATTTTCCAACCTAAGAAATCCTATGATTATATGTTTACGAGCATATTCATTATTTCAGTATATTTTATTTGCAAAAAGGCAAATATAGCTGGGTATGCTAAGGGGAGGCAAACAGCTGAGAGACAGTGGCCTTCCATTTCATTTTGGGAAGAAAAGTAAAAGTTGGGAAGTGAAACAGAGAGACTGCTCCCTTGGGGAAAGAAAGACCTTGTCTTTTTTTTTTTTTTTTTAATGGAAATGACATTACCATAAGACATTGATATTTAGAACAAACACACTTTTTGATTTCCTTGCTTTTCTGAGGCAGAGAGGTAAAATCTTCCCATCTGGGTTTTCTCTTGTTTTCCCATATGAAAATCAATTGTTCTTTTTTCCTAACTTTTTAACATAATTTTTACTAAGTTCCTGTTCATGTTTACATTATTTCCTAATTATTTCCTCTTCTTTGATCCCTAATTACTTCTCCATATTCAGAGCATATTACTTTGTGTTGCTGGATACCACTGCTTGATGTTGATCTCAACCTGTCTTTTCCTTTCTTTCATTGCTCCAATGAGTGTTAAAAACTTCTAAAAATTTTAGAAGAATCTTAAATGTCTAAATTACACAGTTATTGTAAGGCGTGTTGAACATGCCATCAGCACAGCATAAAGTGATTTTAAAAAGTCAATTGATCACTGAAATGAGAAAGGGACAAATGTATCCACTGTTTACTTGCTTGTTGCCGTGGAGTGTGTGCTATTAGATAGAGGATATGAATTTTATTTGTTGTGTCATTATTTAAATAAGCAGTTATTGCAGAAACAACTGAACATCTTTATATGCAATTTTAGTTAATTAAATGCTTTTCAGTACTTGGTGTCTTCAGGATGTTGAGTGACTGGTGAGTCACAGTTACCTAATTTCACTGTTATTTTCTAAACCCAACTCTTTCTTATTTTGCTGTGTGTATTGAACTCTGTGTCTAGGCCCCTTCAATGATTCCATGTGATTCTTTCCATATTCAGTAACCTTGCTTTTCCTTTTCTTTTGAGAACTTTTAAGAGTGTCAGGCTATGCAAATATTAGTTGCAAGTCCAAAGACTAACGTCTCCTCACTTCACTCTTAAATCCCAAAGACTGTTAAAATTCCAACATTTTCTTTATAGTTGTACATATCTCCAATCCTTTAAATTCATCTCTTATTAGTAACCTATTCTAATAATAAAAGTGCCTTTTTGGCAAGTTGCTTCTTGACAAAATGCTCACGCTGGGGATGTTTCACCAGGGCTGCTCTCAAAGAAGTTTGTGAAGTTCTTAAAACAGCTGAAATTACTTTCTCTACTAATACTTGGGTGGCTCACTGTGCCCTGGCTGTTGTCTGCTCTGGATTAGTCCTGAGCATCTCTGATCATCTTGGTGGCCCAGTAGGCAGAAGAGGGTTTTTTTTTTGGCAGCGTACCTCAGCAAATGTTATATGTAGTAGAAGCAATTGTGCTGTGTATGATTTGTTTTTACCTGCATCTCCTACTTTGCTAAGTGTTCAGGAACATATTACGTTCAGTTAGCAAAATCATTCCAGATTACAGATATTTTTGGCCAAGGCCAATGGTATGAGGTTCAACAAAGCCAAATACCAGGTCCTGCACTCAGGTCACAACAACCCCATGCAGCTCTAGAGGCTTTTGGAACAGTGGCTGGAAAGCTGCCCAGTGGAAAAGGACCTGGGGGTATTGGATGACGGCAGCTGAACATGAGCCAGCAGTGTGCCTGGGTGGCCAAGAAAGCTGATGGCATCCTGGCTTGTATCAGAAATAGCGTGGCCAGCAGGACTAGGGCAGGGATTGTCCCTCTGTACTTGACACTGGTGAGGCTGCACCTCAGGTACTGTGTTTGGTTTTGGGCCTTTTACTACAAGAAAAACACTGAGGTACCAGAGAAGGTCAACAAAGCTGATGAAGAGTCTAGAGAGCGAGTCACATGAGGAGTAACGGAGGGAGCTGAGGTTGTTCAGCCTATAGAAAAGGAGGCTGAATGGACCTCATCTCTCTGTGACTCTCTGAAAGGAGTTTGTAGTGAGGTGGAGTTAGCTTTTTCTCCTAGAAAACATATGATGGGACCAGAGGACGTGGCCTTATGTTGCACCAGGGGAGATTTAGATTGGGTGTTAGGGAAAGTATCTTCACGGAAATGGTTGTCAAGCATTGGAACACACTGCTCAGGGAAGTGGTGGAGTCACCATCCCTGGAGGTATTTTAAAGATATGTAGATGTGGCACTTGGGGACATGGTTTGGTGGTGGACTTGGCAATGTTAGGTTAACAGTTGGACTTGATGATCTTAGAGGTCTTTTGCAACCTAAATGATTCCATTATTCTATATATACTTGTTGTTTAAAATGAAATTTTATCAATCCATCCTCTTTTGTCTTTTTCAGGTAACTTTATATTTATCTGGTTGCTTGGGGTTTTTTGATAGTGGGATTTTTTGTTTTGTTTTGTTTTGGTTTTTTGTCTTGGCAGCTTAAAGCGTCACAAGGGCCATATTGTTCAGGATTTCAAAGAGCAATCGTTTATCTTTGTGGATACAAGTAAACGGACAATGGTGTCCCGACCATCTGCTCAAGCTGCTTGAGAACAGTCTTCTGTGCAAATGGCATGAAAGGTAATTTAACCTCAGAAGGTGCCCACAGAGCTTCAGTTCTGTTTACCATTGTGTCTTTGCCAGTCTAAAAATAAATCATGCTGAACAAAAAAAAAAAAAAAAAATCCCTTCTTCCTTCCCAATTTAAAGAACAGATCATCAGTAGAGCTAATTTCATTCTAATTTCAGCACAAGGAGTTGTTTTTCCTTTCCAGTTTTTTTGGTTTTTTTGTTTTGTTTTGGTTTTGGTGTTGGTTTTTTTTTTTTATGTAGCAAAGAGTTTTCCTGGGATAAACGATATCTGTCTTATAATTGTTTTTGTTGCTGTAGGAGGCTGTTCTTCAGAGTACATAGAATATAATAATGAGTAATACTCAGTGTTAAGTGATACATACTTTCAACCTATGAACTGCATTTCTACTGTGATCTGTTGTTATTTTGCCAGCCACTGTGTTTGACAAAGACAGCTCTGTTAGTAAGCAAGGTTTTTTGCAGAGGGACATTCGGTCCTGAAAATTATGAGTGCCTTCTCTGGCTATTCTTTTTCAAAGCTGCAGTTGGAGTAGTTTGTCTCTGGTCCTGGTGAAACTTTACAGTGGTTTTTAAAGTTTCACTGCTGATAAAAATCTCATATATATATATATATATATATATATATATATATATATATATATATATATGCGTGTCTGTGTGTGCGTATATATAAAAAATTAGACAAATGAGGGAAAAGTAGTTTCTTTCTAAATTTCAGTACAGATTTCAAGATAGAAAAGGACGTGACATTCATCTCACTGTCATTTTTCCAGTTCCTACTGGCTATGGTGTTTACACTCAGGGCTAGCAATAGCAGGCTTTGGGTGCTGTCCCACAGATTTAGCTTTTGTATGATCTTCTGCTGTCTGCTGTGCTTAATTTCTTCCATTCCTAATGCTACAAATAAAGCAGTTTTTGGCTCCTTCATGCTATCTTTTTATACTCCATATCTCCTGCTTTGTGGTAGGTGAGACTAGTCCAAGACTTGAGACTGTTTTCTGGGAAAGACTGGAGGTCAGATCAGACTTTGTAGAGCATGTTCTCTGGAATGCTGTGGCTGTGCAGTTATCTTGCATGCTGCTGTGGGAGGAGAAGTAGAAAATGCATTTTCCTGGCTGCTTTGCCAGATAGCTTGTTCTGGGGACATGTGGGAATGTCAGCAGCAGAAAGAGGGTAGATAAAATTTGTATTCAAGAAAAAAACTTGGATTAAACAAACCATGAGGATAGTGTGTCTGGGAGGAAAAAAGGATGTATGTCTGAGCTGGTTTTGTTGCTGAATTAGCTACATTAGTCTAGCTAATCTAATAAAACACAGTATCCTACGGTAATAAATACATTCTGGACATAAAAATGGACCAAGTGTTTAGATTTAATTGGAAAAGAGTATCCAGTCTTGATGGTGGCATAGCTTAACAACATAAGCCTGATTCATACTTTTCTTGGACATTTTCACTTCGATTTTTTTTTTCTTTTAGGCAGAAGAGGTGGAACATGACAGATTTGAAAATGTTTTATATAGCTTTCAACAAGAAGCAATTTATAGCAACTTGAAGTTACATAACTTCTAACTCCACTTTGTTTCATGGCATGATTTAGATAGATCTAGTACTTTCACAATAATTCAAAGGAATATGCAATCAGTCAATCCATCTTATCTATTTTAAGCATTTCCAAGGAACCATCACTGTAGTTTCTACATTCTAAATCTGAATACAAGTGACAGTTTGCCATAAACAAGTATTTTGCAAAATATCAAGACAAAAAATGGCTTGCTTTATTTATGAAATGAAGACTTGCTCAAATAAAGGGATCCTACAATGTTGATCATTGTGTTCACTACACAAATTTGTGCATCTATGAAAAACTGCATTTTTCATAGATGAAGATGATGGGTTTGTTCTCCAGCAATAACTAACTAGCAGATCTATAAGACACCATAATTATCAGAAAGACAATGTAGTATTACCTTTTAGTGATTGTATTGGCCTGTAGTATTACCTTCTAGTAATTGTATTGGCCTAGATACAGGGCAAATGAACAGAACAAAATTTTTCACAGAGAAACATTTTGGATAATCTAGGATGGCATCTAGAAATTCATCCAGATAGGTTCAGAATACTTATGGCTAGAGGTAGATTGAATAAAATGATAAAATAGGTTATTCAAACCATTTTGCAATATTGTTCAAATGAATCGTTGCACTTTTAATCAAGTGAATAATTCAGGAGCATTCATATAAAGGAATTTAATCAAGGCATCTGCTGAATATTTTCACAATGTTGTACCTGTAGTACTATCACAGCAATCCTTCAACCTCAACTTGTACCTCTGTTGTACCTCAACTTGTACCTCCTAGATGTTTGGGTTTTGCATCATCTCAGCTCACAAAGAAGCCAGAGAAAATAAGGTTAAAATAAAAGTTACCCAGGTGAGAAAAAACAGGCTAAGCTGAGAAAAACATGAGGAGAAGTACAAATCAAGACCTAGATTTTTGGTGTGTAAAAGAGAAAAAAAAGGAAAAAAACAAACAAACAAACAAAAACCCAAAACAAACCAAAACCAAACGAAAACTACAAAATAAACCACAGAACAACAAAGAAGAACCAGCAGAAAGAACAACCTGTGTCTCAGGAATATTGTCTGCTTTTGATTATATTAGCATATTTACTTAAAATCCTAAAATGTTCACCCCTTGTTAATAGTTCTTCCACATCTTTAGGGTAAATTTCAGTGGTTTTAGTGCACTTTTCAATGCACATGAAAGTCTTACTAGAAAGAAGAAGAGAAGCATTAGTAGAAGTTATTAGTGATAAGGGGCTACCGCTGTAATTTAACAACAAATGAAATTCTCTCCTATTCTCAAGCTAAGAGAAAGAACTCTGGAAGACCCTTTTAGTTTTCCAGAATTTGAGAGCTTAGTTTATCTTCTGTTTCTCAAAAGATATGTGATAGTTCTGTATGTTATTGTTGAAATTTTACTGAGCAACATAGCATTATTAGATTCAGAGAAAGTGGGAATTGGAGATTAGGTGGGATTTGACTTCTCCTCTCATCTTCCCTAACTCACAGACCATATTTGGCCTTAACTAGTTGCTGCTCTTTGAATAGTAGTCTTCCCTCAGATGAAGTGGTCAGGAAAGAGAAAGGAGTAAAAGAATATTGTTACTCTCTCATGTGGAACTTTTACCTCAAATGTGTATTTGATTGAAGGCCTGGGACAAAATGTGAAGAAGCTGCTTCCCAATGTATGGTTAATACCAGTGGAAGCATCATTCTCGCCCATACCACGTAGCAGTGACATTTCATTTAATGAGCTTTAATTGTCTGCTGTCATCTGCCACGATCTTAGTGTGTGGCTGGGTTTCAGTTTGCAATGAGGACAGTTTAGTGCAGGCATATGTAGGTGTCTAAATGCTTGCTAGGTGTCTAAATTCTCATATATAATAAATGGACTATATATTTTCATGGTAGTCAGGCCAAAAGAATAATTCAAATATCTGTCTCCTATAGGTTCAAATCACTGACACCTCTGTATGCTGCTAGCACCATTTGAAATGTGCAGTGTACATGAAACATCCATCTGGACTTGATAAATAAGCCCCGGACCTGTAGGAGACCTGCAGCATCCTGAAGCACTAGCAGGAGCCAGGAAGGAATATTTCAATGTATTTCTATGGGCAACTGGACTGGGCCCTAGCTGTCTAGGTAACAGCAAACAGCATCTTTCTTGCGTGTAGACAACAGGTGCTGGTTATGTTAATCTGAACTGAACTCCATCACATGTAACTGTGCCTGTTGGATTTTCTGCAAACGGCCTTACTGACATGGGAGTCATGCAGAGAAGTAGAAGGGGTAAGAAAAGTCATCCAGGTTTTGTCTTGTTTGCTATGGTCCTTTACAGGAGTCTGACAATACTATACTATACTACCAAGGAGAACTTTTTGAGGGCAGGCCATGAAAATTTGGATTGAAACAGCTGCCATCGCAAGAGTGCTGGGCAAACTGAGGTGCAGAGGCAGAAGCTCATGTTAATGGTCACGAGTTGAAACAAGAGGTTTAGAATGGATATAAAGAGGAACATTTTCACTCTGAGGACAGCCAGGCACTGCCTGGGGTTGCCTAGAGATATTACACTGGCTCCGTTTTGTGAAGTGTTCAAGACCCAGTCGTTCAAATCATGAGCACCCAAGTCTAGTCTCACAGCTGGCCCTGCTTGGAGCAGGTGCTTGAATTAGAAACTGCCTGATGTTCATTCCTACCTGAATTTTCCTCTGATCTTAAGATACTTTATTTCAAGAAGTGAAGCCAATAGCATCTCTGTTCAAGACCAATTAGACAAAGACAGAACTATTTTCCCTTAACCGAAGGTACAAGGACAGTAATTTTCCTTCTGTGATAGTAACAAGTGGCCACAGAAATAATTGCATTAACCCTGTAGTAGTGCAAATTAAAATAAGGGTGGGGAATAAAATTGGTTTGGGAATGTTTTTCGTTACAACAAGCATTAAAAAATTTTAAAGGCACAGGAAAACTTAAAAACCCCCAACAAATAAACAAACAAACAAAAAAACCCAAAAAACAGCAGATGAATTTACACAGTGATTTGTGGGGGCTTTTAATTGGTTTTATTTTTTAATATTATGCCTTTTTTGCTTTGAAACTATGAGATTTTTGTAAAATTAAATCCTACTTTCTTATAAGTGAAACAAGGCAAACACACAGAAAGGAGAAAGAAAAGGTAACAGTTTGAATTGCAAATAGAAATCTAGCATTTTCTCAAAATAAGGAAAACATGGGGAAAAATAAATTTCAAGTCAGTCCCATCTCAGAAGAGCAAAAACTTCCCTATATATTTGAGGAAACATTTAAATAGGTTGTATTACCTCTCTAATTGAAATCATACTTTATTTCCTTACTCATAAGATACATATTGCAGATAAGCTGGCACATACTGCGAGCTTTCCCTGTGCAAAAAATAATTACTTATTTTTGAATTATGACACATTTGCGTGGAATGAGAGCTGCATTATGTGAAAAGATTCTGAATTACTCTTTACTTTTACCACTATTATAAAACAACTGGTAAAAATGAAAAGGAATGTAGAAAACCTCAATTCCTTGATGTAGTGAGAAAAAAAAAAACGATGTGGCAAAAGTACACAAAATTATACATAAATAGAGAACCTGTATTATAGTAATGTTTTAGATAAAAAAAATTGTGAGGTTAAATTTAAAAAAAAAAAAAAGGAAAATCAATAAAATAGTAAAGCATAGTTGTCATAGAACAGTAACAAAATATAAAATATAAAATAAATATAAAATATAAAATAAAACTGGTGAGACCTCACCTTGAATATTGTGTGCAGTTTTGGTCATTGCAATTTTAGATAAAGAAAGATATAAAGCTATTGGAGAGCATCCAGAGGAGGGCAATGAAGATGATGAAGGGCCTTGAGGGGAAGCTGTATGAGGAGCAGCTGAGGTCACTTGGTCTGTTCAGCCTGGAGAAGAGCAGACTGAGGGGAGACCTCATTGCAGTTCCTTCCTTGTGAGGGGAAGAGGAGGGGCAGGCACTGATCTCTGTGGTGACCAGTGACATGATCCGAGGGAATGGCCTGAAGTTGTGCCAGGGGAGGTTTAGGTTGGATATTAGAAAAAGGTTCTTCACCCAGAGGGTGGTTGGGCACTGGAACAGGCTCCCCAGGGAAGTGGTCACAGCACCAAGCCTGACAGTTCAAGAAGCATTTGGATGATACTCTCAGGCATATGGTGTGACACTTAGGGATGATGCTGTGCAGGGCTAAGGGTTGGTCTTGATGATCCTTGTGGGTACCTTCTAACTCGGCATATTCTGCAATTCTGCATGAATTCAAAGAACAGTGTCTGAGCAGCCTCTGGAATGCAGGAACAGTGATCTTGCTTTGTTATTCAGTGTAAGCCAGTTGCTTACTTTAGTAGAAAGGTATCTTTCTGTGAGTATTTGAAATTTGGTCTCTCCTATGTATAACCACAGGCCATGTACCGCTGAACTGGTGACCTCCTTCCTAAAAAAAGCCTGACATGCTGCAAGATTAGGTAGGATGCTAGGGCTTGTGTTTCTTCAGCAGCCACAAACAATTTAGAGTGTACTTATAATGCCACAGTTCTTTTCCTCCAATTTACTAAAACCAAAATTTTGGTGGAGTGTAACCAGGACAGGTACTAGATAACTGCCAAAGGAGCTTAGTTGCATAAAAGTATTAAAGGATATCTGCAAAACCTCAAATCTTTTCAGTGATACATTCAGGAAAATACAGATTGAACAGTATTAATGTCAAAATGATTTTATAGAATCATTGGCCATGTCCAAAAATTATTTTCACACTTTTTCACACTGTCAACAATCTTAACTGTTCTAACACTGTCTTATGCTAGTTTCTGAGAAGAATACTATTGAAGTTCATAAACAGTTTATTACAGTAGTGCCACTAGTTAATGTTTCAAGATTTTTCCCTTCGTAGTAAGTAAAGGAAGTTCTGTAAAATTGGTGATCACTAAAACTTTATAAGGATATCTGTTTTATTTTGCTGGTTTAATATCCAACTCCCATGCCCTCAAGCATGATTTTTTTTTTTTATCTGTTTCATTATTTTCATGCTACCAGCTGTGAAGCTTTTTTCTGACTGAACCTTGAACTGATGAAATGTTGTCAGTAGCATAAAGTTGCATAAATGTACACATTGTTATACTTGTTCTGGAGAAATCATGCATGCATAAGATGTTTCACACATTTATAAATAGTTTAATTATAAAAAAGAATTATTTATTGACATTTTTATCTTGCCTAGTAAAATGGTTGATCCATTTAATTTCTAATTTTTAAAAGTGTCTAGTTATACAGCTGTGCACACTCTTTAATTCTAGCTAGAGGTTTTGTTTATGTGAACATATACATAAATATAAGTATTTATATTTAAAAATACTTGATTTCTGTTTGTTTTGTTCCTCTGCTGTACCTTTCACCTACTGCTTGATTTTTATTTCCTCTAATTCATTTTGACATTTGCTTGAAATGTTCTGCAATAGAAACACTGCTACATTTCTCAGATATTTACAAACATCTTACCTTTTAATCCTACATGGCACATCTTCAAAGAAAATAACCTAAAGAGAAATTTGTATGTTTAAGAAAGAAATTGGTAGTAGGGGTTTTTTTGGGTTATTTTTTTTGATGGTTTTCTTTCAATGTAGGCTAACACTTGTCAGCTGCAACTATGCTGAAAAGTTATCATCCTAATTACAGTGGTATTACAAGTGTGTACTTTGAATTCCTATTCAAAAATATTGATGCTTTTAAATAAATAATAATTGTATTAGTAGTTGTATCAAGTTTTATCAGAATCTTAGATATAATACTTGGATTATGATTTGTTCCATGATGTTGAGAGTGATGGTGGGTTATGTAACTTTTTTTGTATGACACACAGTTATGTTTGTATGATGTATCTGGGAAAGTGTAGCATTTACCATTTGACCATTGGAAATGGCATGGCAAAGCTTATAAGCTTTATTTGAGTGGTATAATAGTTAAATAAACCTCAGGATTATCTTTTTCATCTCTCCAAATTACTGCCAGTAGTTTCCAAAGGAGAGGGGTTACCTCTCATGCATGATTAGCTCTTGAAGTAAAAAGAATATGGTCATTCCATGGCAGGCAAATCTTGCAGTCAGAAAGAAACATGGGGCTTTCATGCTTTTTCAGAAATAAGACACATTCCTTTTACAGTATTTACTTGCAAATTTGAAATTGAAATAGATATGATGTCTTCCACTTCAAAATCTATTAATTTGACAAGTGTTAATTCTCGGGGGAATACCAACATTTTAATATACTTTTGGTGTGCTTCTATTTCAGCACTTTAAATCAAGTCATTAAATATTTCTGATGGTTCTAAATTTTTAGGGGAAAAATAGTTCGGCGAGGTCAGTAAATCATTCTGTCACTAGGAGGGGTGATGCCTTGAAAGTTAGTAAAACGATGAGATTTATTCTTGCTACATGTGAGAAAATTACCTTTGTAACGTGATAGATCACCTCTGAAATAAAATCTACCTTTGAACTGGCGATCAGTGCATAGCACAATGAAATTACAAAAAGTAACTTGAGTATTAGAATGTTAAAATTAAAGTAATTCATAGCTTTAATCTTGAAGTAACATTTAGACTACATCACTGAAAGAGGAAAGAATTGGTACAAGGTACAAGGAGAGGTTAAAGGGATTTCAGGGCATTATGCTATGAATGGGTTGATATCAAATAATGTTGGTATAGTTGAAAGTCACAATATGCTAATGGGCTTTAGAAATCTTTAAGTAAATTATTTAGTGGTTTTACTATGCTGATGGAATATTATCTGTTCCATTAACTATAACCATTGCAAATGGGATATCTCTTTTCAAGGCAGCTTTAGTGCAATAGTTAACCACTAAAAAGTCAAAGAAACTAATCCAGCCATATCTTCTAAAGTAAGGAGGCTGATAGCCATTTTTGCACTACATGAATAGGAATTTATAGAGATGCTTTTCCTACGATGCTTTTTTTTTGAGCTTAGAGAACTTCAGTGCAAAGGACTGCAGTGTGTTTCCTGTTAAAAACAGCAATGATCAACAGATAGTGGCTTACACCTCTTCCTTTTATTATTATTTGTTTTCTGACAGGGAAAATATGCCACAGAACGGACTTCTCTAAGATATCTCAGAATAACAGTTGTTGGGATTTAAGTCTGATTGGGGTTGCCATTCTATAGGGTCAGCTTGTTTGGGTGGTTCTTCCAGAGGAGGATTTTGCAATGGCAGGAGCACCTTGTTTCTGGAACTTAGCACTCCCTACTGAAAAAAAAAATACAATTGAGATAAAAGAGGTGTGTCCTTCCTTCCCCTTTTTTCATGTTCAGTATATATGATGTCTCTCACAAAGTTGTTTGTGAATGATAATCATTAGAAGGAAACTTTTTTTCATTTCCTAGAAGTTCTTTGTACTAGCTACTTTTTTTTTTTCCAAGTGTGAAAATTATTTTTGCTAAAATAGAGGGGCTGCTTTTCTGTCGAACAAGTTGTTCTGCAGTAGGAGCTAGTCCTGAAAGTCAACCAGATTTCAGAAAGAGTGAGAAAATAATAACAGTATAGGTCCTTTCCCCCCTCATATTATCATCAAAATTAGCACTTGAGAGTATTTTATTTTAGCATTTGCAACTGACATGCCAACATAAATCATTATGTGGATTTTTCATTTTTATAGACACATTGAATGCTGGTTCTGTTTTTAAAGTATGAATTCAGTTTTACAAAATAGTCACAATAAAGTTAAGATGAACTCTTACAGCTACGAACATCACAGGAAAAAGTGTGAGGGTCATATCTAAGGCAGAATTAAACAATGCATATATACAGTTCATAATGTATAGCTAGTAAGTTAAAGTAATAAAAGTCTAATGTTACTATGGAATTTTCTGTGTTAAAGGTACTTCATAAATATTCCAGGTTTATTTTACACACTTAACTGTTCTTGCATTCAGCACCATTTTTGTAATTCCTAAATGAAATCACCCCAGCTGCCTCAGTCACTTATATTAATGAAACATAATGTATCTATGTGTTTTAATATTGAAACTGAAGGGAATATAATGAGCTAATAGTAATTAAAAGGAGATTAACAGGTCTGTGTTATGTTCAGTAGTAATTAAGTAGACTTTTTCTCCCTTTTTATTCACTTATTTCCAATAACCTCTCTTCTGAGACTGACCCCTACTGGAAGCATTACTTTGTTTAACAAATGAGTGTCATCAGAGCTGCTTTAATTGTACAAACTCTCCTCATAGGCAGCAAAATTAATTTGAACCTTGACAGTACTTTGAGAGATCTGATTTATTTGAAACCCACTGAAGGTTTCCGGGAGAAAGACGTGCCTAACCATACTGAAAATAAAAATTTTGTATCCCATACTGGGATACAAAAAACTTGAAGGCTAGAAGGCTAACTGGAATTTGGTAGTTTCATTTCCACTAATCACACAGGAACTCTTGTGTACAGGTGGTCTCTGTTCTTTGCAATACATTGAGATTCATACTTTCTTCCAATATATGTCACTCAAAAAGTATTTTTTAGTTAAACACCTTTTGATCCAAAAAGGCCAGTTCATTGACATGGTCTGAGCAGTTCTATTCTTGGTTCAATAAGAACACACATTTTGTTGAAAAACCTTTGTTTTGCCTTTAAGTCTATCTCTAGAGGATTATGAAAATCTGGATTCATGGATTGAAATGTGGACATGAAATATGTATCTTTTTATTGCTATTATCTGATAAAACTGATCTTGAATTCTCTCTGATCACAGGACACTGGTCTGCTTGTCCTCAGGTTGGCAGCTGTAAGTCCTTCAGTAGATATGAAAACAAACAAATAAAGGAAATAGTGTAGTTTTAGTATTTGCAAAAAGATTTTACTGGTAGCCAGTGAGAAATTTTTTTATATGCAATATTGAACATTAATTGTATAGTAAACATTTACTATTGCCTTTACAGTCTTCTATTGTTTTCTATATTCTACTACAAGAGATTGGATTTTTTTTTCTTTCATCTTTGATAGCTTTGTTGTGTATTTTCAACACAACATCACCTGAGATCTATCGCATATTCCTGCAGGACAAAACATTTTAAACCATTTTTTGACTGTCTTTCAGCTTCACTCATATTTGGATTAGCCCCAAATGAGGTCGCTTTGTTTTGTGTACCAAAATTTGCAGATCTGTTTTGACATTGACTCTCTTTTCAGTGGTCTTATCCAACCAGTACTGAAGATTTCAGTTGCAAGCTGGTGTCCTCTACAAAATAGGGACTACGTAATGAGTGTTTCCCCCTTCACTACTCATAGCTTGTAGTTGGAAAGCAGTAAGCATAAATAACAAGATACAGAGAACATATGTAAAATTAGGATCTAGTCTGCCTGTACTACCTCTGTATGTCTGGGAGTTGTCTTCAGATTTTTTCCTGCATGCAGCTAGAATTCCATCTCAAGAGTCTGAAGCTGAGTTTTGGAATTAATATTGATTATGATTGGGGCACCTCATACCTTTCTTGATAATGTGCATACTTGTAACTTCTCTATACATTAGAGTGCCTTACTTCTCTGTCAAACTGCACAGTTCTAGAAAACTGAATTGCATTTGAGCATCTGTTGTGGTTAATCTCAGATTATTTCTACACATTTTCCTAGCTTTAAGCATATTTTAATTTTATATTCACTAGAAATTAGCAATGCTAAACAAATTATTCCCCAAGAAGAAAAAGTGCCTTAAGAAAAATGTAGAAAGAAAAAGTATAAAATGCCCAGATTGATCATGACAGCATGAATTGATCTTACTGAATTATTATGGGAAATTCTTAATTATCATGTCTGAAAAAACTATGGCATTTTTCTGAGCTTACATATATGTATATCATACACTCAGCCTGTTCTTTACAGTAAACAGTGATAGACTTGAGTGACAACTGATTTCCTTCTGTACTTTCAGGAATAACGAGGTGCAAAATAGCCATTTGAAATGGGAAATTTGGGCAATTTGTCATTAAAGAGAAGACAAC
Organism: Empidonax traillii; assembly: GCF_003031625.1. Classification (NCBI taxonomy): domain Eukaryota; kingdom Metazoa; phylum Chordata; class Aves; order Passeriformes; family Tyrannidae; genus Empidonax; species Empidonax traillii. The sequence continues at coordinate 667,213 of NW_020955379.1, forward strand.
TGCTATGTTGAAGTAATTGTCTGCGTTAGCCAGAAATAGTTTTGTATTTCTTGTATATTTAGGTTGTAGAAGAGCAGTTTAAAGCCCCAAATCATAAGTACTGTTGAGTTACCCAGGCCTGCCAAACTTCCTGTAAAGCTGGCAGTTTCTAAATAAGTTTTGTCCAAACTAAATATATGGTAAAGTCTTCCCATGTAAGCTTTAGGGGAACTTGGAGAAGTAGAAAGTCTTTAGGACCAAACCCTCCCATCTTTCTTTCTACGCAAATATGTATATTTATCAGAGGCACACGACATGTGCCTTAAGGTTTATGTGAAAGGGTATGCTTCTCTGCTATTGAAACCTTCATGCTGATTCATGGACACCTTTCTGACAGGAAAAGAATTTGAGGCTCTGTGGAAGTTAGAAGACTATTATATATGAAGAATCTTCCAGATCAGCCTTTTTTTTTTTTTTTTTAACCATTAAAATTTTGAGTGACAAAATCATTTTGATGACAAATATGAACCAATTTGGTGATTCTGTGACTGAGCTGCCAAATGTCAGCCAAATCCCAGGCAACACCTTAGAGAAGCACAAGGTTCACTCTACTATCTGCCTGTGGGTACACGAGGATCATCTGGCACAATATACAAGTTCCCAGAAGAGGTTCTCCAGCCCCAGGAGCACAGGAGGGAGGAGAACAGGGGCCGCTTCATTGCCTCTGTTTTAGCTTGAAATTTTTTTCCCCTGACCAGATTAATTCCTGATTATTAGATAACTGAATTCAAGGGAGTTTTACTGGCAGAGCTGGCAGAGCAGCGTAGAGCAGTCTCAGTCAAGGAGACACTGTCTGTATGCTGTTGTGTAAGAGAAGGATTTGTACAGTAGTTTCTCCATTAATGGACCAGAACAACCTAGGCAACTCCAGCTTCCCGAGCAAATGTCTCATGAGTATGAACAGTTCCTATTTATCTGCTAATGGATAAATCAAGTTATGCAGAAACATAAATATCACGGAGTCCCACAGCACGGCCTCTGTGGTACATGAATCTTCTCTTACAATGTGTCATTTGCATACTTCATACTATTTATTTTTCACCAGGTCTTATGGGAAGATGAAATAAAAATACAGGATGCCTTTTGTTGGCATAATTTATAAACATAAATGAATAAAATTTGAGGAGGTTAGAAAAGGAAAATTAAATAACTTTGACAGAGATTTCACTTATGAATTCTCCAGCCTTAATGAAAGAAAACTTGACTACAGGGTGCATGATTTCCAAGTGCTGAGTGTGAAGCCAACATGAGCTTTATCAGTAGCTAATGTTCTTGCTATGTATCATTCATACTTGATTGCAAATATCACAAGTATAAATCTGATAATTTATCCTTCTGAGTCTGATCCACTGGTTTTTTTTTCATTGATAAACATAATTCTGAGATAAAATTCTACTGTAAAGGAATCAGCTCTATTATGGCACAAAAATCTCAATTTAACCTGATGGTGAACAGCAGCTCAGGAGAATGTGTTTGTTTACCTTGTCTATGTTTAATACCTTGGTGTGTAATACCAAGCATATCTGAGAACTCAAAATAAAAGCCATCTACACTTATTCTTACAGATACCATTTCCATTTCCTGTGAGCCTCTTAGATGTCCTGGTTTTGGTGGCACAGAGTTAATTTTCTTCTTTGTAGCTGGTACAGTGCTGTGATTTTGGATTTAGTGTGACAGTAATGGTTATAGCACACTGATTTTTGATTGTTGGAAGTAGTGCTTACACTAAGTCAAGGACTTTTCAGTTTCTCATGATACTGCCCTGCTAGTGAGGAGTTGCACAAAAACCTGTGAGGGAGCACAGCCAAAACAACTGACCCAAGCTGGCCAAAGGGATGTTCCATACCAAAGAACATCATGCCCATATATAAACAGGGGGGAGTTGGCCAGAAGCCACTGATCATGGTTCAGGGAAGTGATGGACATCGGTCAGTGGGTGGTGAGCAATTGTATCGTGCATCACATGCTTCTCTTGGGTTCTGTTACTCTTTCTCCCTCTTCTTATCACTACAAATATCTTTACTGTTGTTATTGTTATTAATAGTAATAGTATAATTATTAGTATAATATTTTTCATATTATTGTTGTTATTAACATTAATGTTATATTTTGTTTCATTTATTAAATTGTTCCTATTTCAGCCCCCGAGGTTTACATTTTCTTTCTGATTCTCCTCCAGGACTGTGGCATAAGGGAGTGAGCAAGTGACTGCCTGGTACTTAGTTGCCAACCAGTGTGAAATGAAACCATGACACTCATCTTACTTTCCAAATGCCACCAAGAGCTGGTAACACTGCAAGTTCCACAGACCAATTCCTGTGAATTGGAAAGGGCTTACTCTTCTGCTTCAGCTGCATGTGCCTCTGAACACTAATGCTTCCAACTTTAGAAAAGCTTTCTTTTATAATATATGCATTATATAATCTGCATTAGATAGGTTTTAGTCTTCTCACTGCTACTGTATTCAGTGTGCATTATTCTCACCCCAGAAAGGCACTCCTGCCTTCACTTTCTTTGCTAGTCTTTCCAGCTTGATGGTTGTGATTTTGATTACAGTTTATGCCTCATTTAACCTGACTGTCCTGAATATCATCCAGCAAGCAATGTCTTATTTTTTATGATATTTTCTTCCTTGATTGCCATGTCACTCTTTGCTAGACAAAATTGTCTTTCAGTTTTACATTTTCAGTCTCTGACGTTCATCTGTAAGGTCTGAAGATCTGTGAGGAGGAAATGTAACTCCTCTCCTTCCTAAGTCTGTGATACTGTGTACCAGTACAGCAGTGGAACTTTCATTTTAAGGATAGAACTTTACTTTGCATGTTTTCTCTCTATAAACTTTTAACCAAATGAGATAAGGGAGGTGGCGTGGGAAGGGGGAGTGCCTGTGGGTGTTGAGGGAGGCAAGGAGAAGAAGGAAGTAAGTCATGGAATAAGATGTGCTGAGTGTGTTTTAGCAGAGTGCAGATATTTCTAGGAAGACATTATCCCTCCCAGCATTTGTTGGTAATCCGAAGGTAAGAATAGCTACATGGTAGCCTCAGCTGGGAAGGATCAGTGCATGAACTTCAGAGCCAGGTGATGTTCTTCAAACAGTGCCTAGCATCTGAGCCAGGGAGAGACTTTTGCAGCTCATGTCAAAGGATGTCTGTTTTATATCTCTGTTTTATGAGAAGCTCTAGTTTATAATAATATTTATCATCGTTTTGGCAAGTGCTTGGGGATTATTCTATTAGCTTGCTTGTTTTGGGAAGACCTGCTCAGCTAAGTAATAAATAAAATGGACAGCGTTGTGATACGGGCTAGCAGGGTAATAAGAAGGTGTCTCTTTGAATTCTTTTCATATTGACAGTCCCTCATTTCCAATCTTGTGCAAATAATGAGAAAAAATTAGTAATGGCAGACATTTTTCATAATGGAAATGAGTTTTTAAATGCATTAGAGAACCATAGGTGCTTGTATTCCTGCCACAATAAGGTCCCCACTTTGTTACCCACTCACGCCCTGCTGCTAATTTTTCTTTTTCAAAGATACCTACTTGAGCTTTATAGAGTTTTGAAAACACAGGGGAAACTACTTTACAATGAAAAGATGGTTACAGAGCCACAGAATAGTGGCTCCTAATTGTTGAATAAAAAACTTCAGTTTGGATGAAGAGAATGAATTTAGAGTAATCTGCTTGTATTTAGAACAGTAGTAATTAGAAATTATTAGACAGAAAAGTATAAAAATAAATTATTTTCTAATATTCCTTCATTCTCTAAGATAGCAAAATAAGTAATTTCTAACACTTTCTAAGGGAAATAATTTTCCATTTTAAATGTCACAGACTGTCTTCTTATTTGCAGTAGGTTTTAAACTCTTCTGATTTAAAAGTAGTGCCACCACTATAACTTAGTGATGTGCTACATGCCTTTACGCTTTACAAGGCTTCTTAATACTGTCAGAGGCTTTGTATTTGTATTGTATGTGCAAGCAAGTACTGTTCTACCTAATCAGGAGTGCAGGAGAATTAATCTCTCTGAAGTGCTTTTTGCTTTTAAAAATTCCATAAAACAACACCAACACAAAGAAACTCTGTGTTCACTTATACGCAAGTTGGTAGCAGGACTGTCCATCAGTAGAGCCTAACACTCATGTCCTAAATACAGAATGACGTGAAGAAATTAACTGGGTAGTCCATAGGACTCCTCCTGATAATTTGTCTGTCTGTAACTAGAATTTACTCCTTACAGACATACCCTAGTAAGAACTTGTGCTTCCAAGTTTTCACAGATAAAAAGGAAGCTACATAAAATGCAAAGAATACCAACACCCCCCAATGCAGTACTTGACTACTCTATCTCCCAGTGCAATGATGGATATTTCCTCTAAAATAAAATATAGTCCATAGAGTGTTTAATTAGAATATGATTTAGTATCTATATTTTGTTTTTAGAATCCATATTTCTTAAATGTCTTTGTAATTGAATATATGTTATCATTTAAGAAGAGATAAGAAGCCCCCACCATTTGGAATCGAAAAAATATGTACAGCAAAGCTAATAAAAGCAAAACCAAACAAATAATGTGGACATCAAAACTTGAATAGCAAGCTGTACACCTGTCTCTTCACTATCCAGACGTTAAGCCCTTGTATGCAAGCATTCATCTACAGCAGAGAGGTGATCTGGAAGGGATGTGCATGGCTTCATGCTTGCACGTGTACTCATCACTGCAGCAGGGCTAGTGAGGTTGCACACTGTTTTGCCGTAGCTGTCAGCAGCAAATTTCTGTCCTCCTTGTGCACAAAGGAGTTGTGTCTTGTTTTCTGAGTGTTGAAGCGATGCTGTTGTCCCTTGGTAATACAGGCTGTGTCCCTGAAATACAGTCTAGTGTGGAGCAGTCAGCAGGGGAATATAAGGAATAAGCATATGCACAGAACTGACAAGAACAGTTATAGTGGGACCAGAATGATGGACACTTGAGAAATGTGCAAGTTGTATTGATAACATGACTTATCCATGCTTCATCCATTAACACATACTTATTTAGATGACCCATTTTTTAAACTAAAAGCCTCACATCTTATGTAAATGCTCTATTAGTTTTCAAGAACCTGCTGGAAATGTTCCCAATTCTGCCTTTCTGTATCTAGCCAATGCCTTGACAAATCCAAACAATGTGGTATGTTTTTAGCATACCCTCCCAGAAAAGCAAACAAACCCAGGACAGAAGAAAATAAGGTGATTTCATCCTGGTGATAGGATATGACAGCACACTGGGCAAGGACTTAACATTCATTGGGCATGAAACAGAGGATAGGCTGTCATGAGTCCCCTTTTGTTAGCAGGCTTTCATAGAGTGAGAGACTGGACTGGGTAATTAGTATGATCTTCTGTCTCTGTATGCTGTTAAATTTAATGTAGATACTCTTCACTTCAGCCAAATAATTTTATTCAGACAAAATAATTTCCTTCCTTTGGAGACTGAATTTTGAGTTCAGAGAAGAGGAAAGATCAAAGTATCTTTAGTGTGCAAAGCCACTGTGATGGGAGGGAATTAACTACGTAAGACCATCCTACATGGTCCTAGCAAGCAATTGAGGTCCTGTGCTGCAGAAGATGATTGAGAAGTACTTGAAAAAAACAGGACAGTAGGAATGAATCTCAGGTGGTTTATACACACTGAGGCACTGACCAGAAATTAAAAGATGAGATAAAACCTCGGGAGCTGGCATGACAGGGTTGCACAAATGTGAGCTGAGACTGGGCTGTCGGACTGACTGGTTCCTAGAGGGAATGATCCTCTCCTTTGGTACTTGTATTTTCATTTCTTATTACAAGATATAATACCTTGAAGGAAGAACCTGAATTACTACACCTGTGTGTTTTATGTGCTGAGACATTTTATAATGTTCTGAAAGAAATTCAGGCATGATACACTTTGGCTTTGGTTGGCTTGGGAGGTTTTTTAAGTCTTAAAATAGGAAGTATTTTAAAAGATATGTGTAGGTATAAGAAACAAGTGAATGATGATAATGTAGAAAATAAAAAAAAGTTCTTTTTTTAGCCAAAGATTATGTTTTAACAATTTTCTTTTGTTAGTCTTTGAATATAAAACAAGCATAAACAAATACGAATGACTGTGCAATGACAAAGATGGTATGTTGTGACTTTGTGCAGGGAAGTAGCTTTATGTTGTACATCTTTTTAACATGTTTATAAATATGCATCTGCCTATTCTGATGTACAGAATTAGAGCCTTAAAACTTTTAAATTAGCTGTTCTTAAAACTTTTAAATTAACTGTCTCCTGTTTAGCAGGCTGGTTAAGAAGTACAACAAAGTTTAAGAACAATGTGAAATTATAAGGAGTTTAGTAAGAATATGCTTATATAAAGCGGTATAAGGGCAAAAATTTGTATCTAAGCAATATGAAATATGTACAAATTAGCTGAATGTTAATTTTCAAATGGTCACTTAATTACAGTGTGCTTACAGAGATACCCTGACAATAAATATCCTGCCTATAAATGCAGTCCATATTTAACAGTTATTGTTGAAGGACACTTGTAATTATCAAAACTGTGCTGTACAATGGCTAACATTTATCTTGCTGATGGCTCTCATTCATAAATTTCTTTTTAAATGAACAAGTTTTTCTGTACAGATTCCGATTTTTGAGTTAGCAGAAAATAAATATTATAGGCTCCCTTTCTTTCTTCCTTCAGGAACAAATGACAAATCTATTTCCCCTCAAACTCTGTGATCAGTTTCACACCAGAACAAAACTTGTGCTCCACAGCATAGGGACTTTCTGTAGAAGCATTTAGACAGCCCTTAAGTTTCAGAGAGTAGGTAAGTCAGTAACGTTCCTGATGACCATAAAGATGAAATCTTTTGAAATGTGTTACATAACTTGCTGCAAGTGCAGAGATGGCTTGGCATACATGTTTAATGGTTTCACCTGTGGTGATGCTTGAGGGCAACCTCCAAGCCTTAATGCTGAACTCTAATTAGTGTAGACAAGATCACAGCACTGGATTTCAAGGGAATGCAAGATAACCTGCAGTCAAATTACCACTGAAGTAACATGACGGGTCCTGACAGTATGTTCAAATCATTTACAGAGAGAAATACATCCATCAACTCCAACGTTTTCTAATATTTTGGCTACCAAAACATTTTGTGCCCAATAGGTAGCTAGACTTCTGGATAAGTATAGAAGTGGCACTGTAGCTGGAGGGTTTATGGTAATTCTATAAGCAGCAAAGTGCCTCTGCAAAGGAGAGATAAACAGCTAGTAATCCTCATAATTCCCCACTGATAGCCTATCCATCTCTGCTATAAATTAGAAAGCCCAGAGATTAGGAAGGCTAGGCAGGGTGTAGCTCACAGCATTAATCACAGTATTAGGACAGCAGTGTGCTTGAATTCTGTGTCCAAAGCTCTGGTATTTCTCTCTAGGTTAAAGTGACATAATGTAGTTTGGAATACATATTGTGTAAGCTGCCGACTCAACGTAGAGATGGTTTTACAGAAGACACTGTTATAAGCTTCTTGAAATTAAGGTACTGACTGCAGAATGAGAAGCAATGCAGTAGTTTTCACTATGAGGGCTGTTACTGAGATTTTGTAATCTCTTGAAGTTTCCAAATTAAGGTATTTCTTTTCTTAATATGTGTTTAGAATTATTCAGGTAGAATTAGGGTCAGTTTGTCCTCATACCTCTTGGTTCTGGGAGTAGATTGTGCAAATGTTTCTGATCTTTTGCAGTCTGCATGTGGCCGTACAAGCAAAACTGGTAATGTAGTCATTGTCTGTGTGCAAATTCTTATTTAAAGGTAAAATATGAATGAGCACCTTTAAAAATTTGAGGTTAGTTATTAGTTCTCATAAGCACATGGTTGAACTAAACATATTTCATCAGAAATTTTCTTGATAATAACATTTCATTGAAGTGGTAGTCAGATGGAGAATGAAGAGCTGTGATTTGGCCTCCATAATAGTATGGTTTTTATTCCAAATCCTATGCAACTCTTGATTTAAAATACTTAATTCCAAAAGTGGGTATTTTAGTCATCTGCATTTTATTAGATGATACATCAGATAATACATTTTATGTGTTCAGATCCCCACTCCCTAATTTCAAAGTCCTTTTGAATATATTCAAAATGATTGTACTCTGGGAATGTAACTGATATCTATATTATTGTCACTTCAGCCTTTTGGGATGCCTAGTTCAATGAACTATTGCTTGATGAACCATTTTGAAAGAAAGTCTTTTCCAAAATTGACAGTGCATCAACAAACTTATTATTCTTACATGCACAGTAGCAGTGTATAGGCTTTTGGGACAGTAAAGGTGTTTCCATCTTCTTGTATCTTCTTGCTTTGGAGTGATGATAGGGTTTCTGGTTTTGCAGTCTGTGATGGTTCGGACTTGGCTCCCTGCCAAATGCCCAACCCCCCAGTAGCAGCCCCTCTCTTCTCCCCTTTCTACTTCCCCCAGGGCAAAGGAAAAAAACTATGCAAATTGAAGAACCCAAAAATCAAGCTAGTTATATAAAAAATATATTTTATGTGTATTACAGTTAAGATGCTATGTACACAGCAAACGGGAATCCAAACATCCCCCGAAGGGATAGGGAAAGGGGGAAAAGGGACAAAAGGAAACAAAAAGGGACACCGAATAGATATGCACAATCAAACCTGAGAACTAGTAAAATAACTAGTAAAACAAATCTCACCACATCCCTTAGAAAGCAGGATTGGCAGACACTGCCAGCACTCTCCAGGCCTCCACGTGGCAGGCCAGTGGATGCTGCAGGTCTCAGCCTTAGATTAGTGAGACCAACGCAGGGACCCACTGTTCCCGAACTTCAGCGGAAGAGAAGAAGAACGAAGGCTGCTCCTCCCCTCTTATTTATACCACGATTTACGTAAAAACTGTATGGAATACTGGGAACACTGCCCCTTCCTTGGCTACAAACTGGTAACCAGGGAAGGCCTAGATTAAAACCACCACACAGTCATGAGAAACACTAAATGGAAATATCTAGAGAAAGGAATTTCATAACTATGATATGAAAAATATGTGCTCACCAAAGGGGAAAAAACCCTTTAATATATATGCATGGGGAAGAAAACCCAAAACAATGTATCTGAAAGAGCCAGAATTATATGGAAAAGGGAAAATTTTGCTTTAAGTGTTTGAGATACTGTGAAAATATATGAATTTTCATAAGACTGATAAAATAATAGGATGCAGGAACAGACGTTGGCAAAAGAAGCACCATTTTATCATCAGAACAGAGTAATTTAGACTCAGCAGATTCCATAACAAAGTTGAAGATTCATGTAATTGCAAATAAATGTCTGCAAGATGACAGCATAAGGCAGAAGACAGTCCCAGAGAGATGTCCAAAAAAAACCCCCAAACCAAACAATTAGAGCAAATGCACCCTATAGGGTAAATACAGAGTTCATAACAGGGAACTATGGAAGATAAAGCACCAACCCACAAAATGCAAGAACTTCCAGCAAAAGGTAAGACATATATGTAAGACATCAGTGGAAAGACATTTTGTAAGACAGACAGATTCAAAAGGGAACATTAGCACTGGATGACAGCAAAGAAATAGATCTTCAACAGAATATGGATTGTCTTTGTATGCAGCTAACTTCTGAAACATTTGAATGTCAGCGTATTACTGATAATGGCCTGATCTACCTCTCCAACATAGAGATGTTTGAGAAAAGCCATGGAGATTTTCAGGCGGCTTTTTTATCATGTTAAGGGAGTCTTCTACAGTGCATCAGTCACCACGGTTTGTGTCTGGACTACAACCAACAGTTTCTGGTGGGAAGGTGAACAAGGACTTTTACATCTGTAATAGTTATTCAGCATGAACAAAGAAGTCCTAACTGAACTTTGAAGAAACTAAACCAAATGTGGGTGTTGAGACTTTGAGCTGTTTGAAAAACCAGCAGAAGCCATTAGGTAACAATCAGTTCTGTAAATACTTTTTAAAAGTGATGTGCTTCAATCTTAATTATTTTCTAGCACACCCAGGAGAGAATTGTTTGCCTGATGGTGGGGTATGAGGAAGTAAAATTCTCATCCTCTTTACTTCCTTTCCTGAGGAAACTCAACACTTTGGAAAACTATTAAGATCTCTCCTTCCCTTCCAAAGTACTTTTAGAAAAAAGACAAAAACCCCAAGTATGTACTATCATCAGTGGACATTTCAATGTGACTAAGTGAACATGATATTTAGACCTATGGATCTGAGGCCTAAGAATTATATTCCAGTTGTATTTGTATGTCTGTAACAATACTGAAGCATGTGTGTAAACTATTTTTAGTTCCATTATATTCCAAATTATTCAGCATTGCACAATCAAAGCAATGTTGCTGTCAGTCCCATGGTGTCCTCAATTCTGAGCATTTTGTCGAATCATATCACAAGTATTGTTCAGGGTAATGACCACCTATAAAAAGTCTGATTGCTCCTGTTTGCTTTAATTTTTTATCACATAGGAATTCTGAAGTTAGAAAGAATGTAGGATTTTTTGGTGGAGTATTTGGTGGTTTTAATCATTAAACAGTCCTTTTGTTTGTTCTGTTCACTCTGCATTTTCCCAACCTCATCATAATATAAAGAAAGGGTACTGTAGACATCCTGCTCTTTATCTGTGCAGTTATGTTTCATGGACTAGGCAGCCATGGACGCTCCTGAACACTTCCCAAGGTCATTGGCAAAATGTGTCTTTATGTAGGAATATTATAATGATCAATAGAGGGCACAGTAAGCTTACAGAAGCATCAGTATGGTGATGTCTCATACCTTTTCAGACCTTGTTTTACTAACCTCTCTGACGTTATTTTGGGGAGTTCAAATAATTTATTAGTCTCAGTGACCTCCATGTTTGCTTTTGATTTATTTCTGATCCCTAATTTTGGGTACTGTATTGCAGTGTAGCAGTGATGATTATATACATTACTTTTTTTCCTGACAGCTCACTTGCATTCTGTAGATGCCTCCTTGAGGAACTAGTTGGCAACAATTCAGAGATCTTTGCCTTGCTATTCTCTGCCAAAAATTACCTTAGTATCTGAAGCTAAATCAATTCTCTCTTTTGATTAAGAAAGAAGGAGAAAAAGGAGAGACTTATTGATGGAAGCTTTCTGGAGCAGAGTTATAAACTCTGGCTGAGCAGATGCTTACATTATCATGACTGGAAACAGAACTGGTGAGACATGTCTTCTTTTGTGCAATTTGGTGCCTGAGATAACAAGCCTTATAAAGACAGAAATGCTACTTCCAGAGACTTCAGATGTTGCATGTATTGTGCTGGGCTGTGTGGTTTTGTAGCTGAATTAGCTGCCCTTTTGTCTGATACAGTCTCCTTCACTTCTAGTTACAAATGTCAACTTAATTTTCGGATAACGGCAGTAATCCGAAACGGCACTTTTTGTGAGCTTTCTTGTGAACTGTAAATATGATGAGGATATCCAAATGTGGATTCCAGTCTTGTAAACCTAGGAATGAAAATTCTTGTATTAGTATGTCATGGTTCAGAAGTGGTATTCCCCAATTTAGAGTTCCCACTGAAACACTACAAACCACAGCCACTCAATTACTCTCCCTCCCCTCCTCCTGGTGGAATGGAGAGAAGAATTACAGGCACAAAAGGTAAAGATCATAGATTGAGATAAAAACAATTTACTGGAAACAGCAATGAAAAAAGATGACTAACAGTAACAACAACAATACTAATGACAGATTATACAAGAAAAAAGGAGAAGGATTCACACAATTGCTCATCCCCGTGAGGTGGAAACCCCTTCCACAGTACCCGACTGCTCCATCTGCCACACCACACCACCTGGAAGAAGGGACCCCTTTGCCTCTCCCCAGGAAAAGTGCATTATTCTAAAGGTCAGATGCAAAATACCAGGCAGTAGAAGGGTTTAAGAGAATTTACTTCCAAAGTCAAGAACACTTAACATCTCGATACAAATCTGCACTGGGACAAGGAAGACACACCCCCTGTTTTTCTTAGGACTTTTGTAGTCTCCAGCCCTCCCAGCTGTGAGGCCTTCAAACATGCCTGCAAGAACTTAACCTTCTGTCTACTTGGGAGTCAGAGTCTCTGGAATGCAGGAGAAAACATCTAAAACTGTCTCTGGGAAAGATACCTTTTTCCAGGCAGTAAAGCTTTCTTAAGTGGAAAAAATCTCATCTGCTCATAATAACTCTTCAAGAAAGGTCTTGCACTTTTATTAATGGTAGTTTTAAAAATGTTTCCAGTAACACTGTAGATATTGTTCAGTTTAACAACTAGCAGTCTAAAACTTCTCTGTGTTGAGCCGCTTGCTTTGTTGTTATGTTCTGTCTGAAAGTTCTCATGTCGGGACTGTGAAGACCCCCTACTGTGACTGGATAACTTCTGTGCATAATTTTTGGACTCCTCATTCTTGCAAGACGCCTTTTCTAAGTTGCTGTCAGGTGCTTTATTAGCAGAGTCCTTTTCAGAAAGGTGAAGAATCATTGCTATACTTCATGAAGTTTGTTAGATTTTGTCTTGCTCTCCCAGAGTGTTGTCAGGATGGTCATGTTTTCTACCTTCTTCTTAAGCAGTTCTCTTTCCTGTGATTCCCCTGAACCTCACCCTCTGTATGTTGACTACTGTATGTTGACTTCATTTTGCCTAATATCTTGAAAATAAAAAAGATATTTTTGTCAGGTAGTAGCCAATAACATTTCTTGAAGGACAGAGGGACTCTGCCTTGCAGAATGGAGGCAAACACTGAGTTTGCATCTGGGACAACTCAGAATTCTGCACAATTTATCCCTCTATAACCAGCATGTGGAAAATCATGAAAATGGAGGTATATACACATCGGTATACTCTCTTGTCCAGTGGGAAAACAATGATTTTCATTGAAATGAAAATCACTCTTTTTTCAATTCCTGTCAGCTGTTTGCCACATTGAATTTTACATAAGAAAATTATTTTTTTCCGGGCACTGGAAAACTCTTCTTGTAGTTAAAAGTATTCTGATGCAGGGAGCATTTGAATAACAGTTGGTAGTATTTTTGCTTAATTTGGGGAATGTTTGATATTGCACACATTAAAAAACCTTAAGACTGCTTTCGGCTGAGACTTTATGTGTGACGTAAGACTGGGATGAGAGGAATCTTGGTTTTTGCTTCCCAGAAAGGCATCATGTTCTCTCTACTTCGGACCTTCATTTAGAGGTGGAAAATTGACACTATTACATTTTCTAGTATTTTGTAGATGTTAAATTCCTTCCAAATATTCCATTTGTAAGTAGCAAGCCTCAAGATGCTTGGAAAAAAGCAAAATATATTAAAAGTTGGTCTGAAATTAGATGACGTGTCAAAAAAACCACGGTATTTTAGATTATAATTATTCTAATTTAGCCATGTGTATTTTAAATAATCATTGTAGTTCAGCTCAGAAATACTAATTTTTCCGGTCTCTAAGACTAGGTCTGTGCTGAGTTCGCAGGGCACAATTCTGCTCAGGATTGCAGATAGGTGGTTACTGGAGAAGTCAGAAAAGTGAACATTCAAATCCAGAAACAGAATTTGCCTGCAGTTGCAAGGCTTGCTTTAGTCAGTGTCATAGGAGATAGCATTGCACCTCAGGCAAGAAAATGTGACTGTTTAATGTTTGGGACAGAACTCATGCTTAAGCTCAGAAACTGAAGTATAACTGTTGTTTGTTTTTATTTTAGCAGGGAAAAAGCAATAATCCCAACTGGCAGTCCAAAAATAACCAGATTGGAGGGTGGAAGGAAAAAGAAGGAAAAGGGAAGACTAAAATGGAGAGGTAAACTGTTACTCTGTAGCCACAGTTCTCTTTCAAGGAGGGGCAGGGAAGCAGCGTTTTATCAGGCGTATGTGGAAATGCAGTGGTGTATGGTGACTCTGCAAATGTTAAGTAGAGACACCACAGCTACGCCACATCATTTGAAATGATTAATGAGATACGTTGGAGAGAAAGGGGAACACACCATCACCATTTTCTTCTGGAGATGTAAATTGCTTGTGGTCAGTTGTCTCCTTAATTTCTTTAAATACCTCCTTAATACTGGACTATTACCCTTTTTAGTAATTCAGTATAATGTTATCTCTCCCCATTTCTGTGGTAATTCCTGGTCTCACATAAATGCTTCTGGCTGTTCAAGAATTGGGAAAGACTGATTCTTTGAAACGAAACTGTGCAACTGCAGATTATTATTTGTCATTCCCCTTTCCTTGATCATCAGACTAATGGGTGTTTTGGATGTTGTGGGATAGTGGCATGTTTAGGCCACGATGTGCTGATATTTTGCATCTTCTTTGTATTTGCACAAATGATAAACCTCAGCCACAGTGGAAGGAGTGTTATGACTCCTGAGATGGATTCTTCCTCTTTTTTAACTGATTCAGAAGTGAGCTGTGGTATGATATTATCTGAGGACTAGAAATGTGAAGGGAAGAAAGTAAAAAATATGAGACTCTAAAAGTGTTCTGAATCTAATCTTGATGTATATTGCTTTCTTTTCTCATGAAAATAAATTTAAATGTTTTCTTTTTGAACATTTTAAAAGTTCAGTGTATTCTTCTTGGAAAGTACTGCTGCTAGCTATTACATAGCTGCCTTTTTTAAGGTTTGAACCATAAATACAACACAGAGGAATATTTAATTAGTAATTCGTATAATTTCTTTATATAACTTTATTTTGATTTTATATCTTTGGTTTATATTACATGTTTGGACTTGAAGCCTTTCCTCTAAATTTTGTATTAGCAATTGCACTAGAACTTACTAGTTTCCTCTGACCATTTTTCTCCCCTATACTATAAATTAATAGATAGCAATGTGTAATTACATTCCTTCAAAGCCAAGTGGTCTGGAGAAGACTGAAATTGAATGCAGACCCCACTGAAAGACTTTAAAAGTTGCATTGCAGAAGCAAATGCAAAGTCCAGTATTTGGGCTGGAATAACTTTCTACAACAGAGAGTCACAGAATGTGTTGAGCTGGAGCACCGCCTGGTAGCCCAGCTGCTAAAAAGCAGCTTGGTAGCTTTTGTAAGTATTCATGGATGGCAAGTTGTGCATGAATCTGCAGTGTGTGCTTGTAGCAGACAGGCAATCATGTCTCAGGCAATGTTAGCAAGCATAACCAGCAAGTCCTTCCTTCTCCTCTGTTTGGCACTTGTGAGACCACACTGGAAGAACTGGAACCAGTTTGGAGTTCCCCTGTAAAAAAAATGCATTGACATGTTGGCTTGAGTCCAGCAGAGATGTACCAAAATGGTCATGGGTCTTTAGTACATCTGAGGTTGTGAAACGTGAGGCTGAGAACTGGGTTTGTTCAGCGTTAAAAAGACATGGCTGATGGGAGGTCTTATTGCTGTCTTCAAGTACCTAAAGAGGAGACAGGGCTAGACCCTTCTCAGAGGTGTACAGTGAAAGGACCTGGAAGCCACAGACAAAAGGAAATGCAGAACATTCTAACTAACTAGTAGTTGTTTGGGGATATTAGCAGAGCTAAAATCACTGGAGCAAGTGTCCCAAGAGGCTGAAGCATCTGCATCCTCGGAGGTATGCAGAACTTGGCTGGACTGACTTTGAGATAGGTGCTTGGACGAGATGAGCTCTAGAGATTGCTGCCAATTTTGTGCATACTAGTGAAAGAATAGGAGGAAGATAAATGGGATTTGTGATGGAGATGTGCAGCACAGGAGGCATCTCCTTAGTTAGAATTGTACAAATGTTTGTGGGGTGGAGTTTGTCAGGGTTTTTTGCTAAAACACCTCTGGCTCTTACTTTTACCTTAACTTACTTGAAAAAGTTTCTATAATTTTTCATTTTAGGATGTTTTGATTGTTTGTATGTTTGTCAGATTTGCAATCATAACAGTATATCTTCTTTCTCATATTAACTAGCAACTGATAAGGACCTTGATGATCCAATGCCCCATTTCTTTATAAGCTTTGATGAGTGAAGTAGATAAAAAAAATCAGTTTCTGAATTATTCCAGTTTGGACTTTGCCTAGATACTGTCTGTAAATAGTAGAGATGATTTACTCTTATCTGTATCTCAGTTTCTGCTTCAGGCTTTCAGCAAGCTGCAGCAGATATGAAAGGGATATGACAGGCTATAGCAATATTTAGAAGGCTCTTTTCAGAACCATGGCTCCAGCAACTTGTTTCACATGTAGTAATTTTAGGTTTTGGAATACAAGGTATAAAGCTAGCAGTCTTCTAAACAGGTGAGACCCAGTGAAATCCAGTCTCTGATGGCATTACTTTGAACGAATGCAAAAAGTACATTTTGTGTTACTTTACTTTAAATCACTCTCTTGTTTTAAACCCATTTGCTAGATGTTGTTTACTCTCTGGAGGCTGCTTTTGTGGACCATCTTGAGAGCTCAAGTTGCTCAACATTTCACCTGCTTTGAACCCACAGAGATGGGCAGCCATCCAGCTTACACGGAAATCTCCCAAGCAAGGATTTCCATATACCAATGTGACTTGCTTGACTGAAATGGTTTCTTTATGGCCCCATGTCAGTCATATGCACATCTGAGTTGTGCATTGTGTTTGGGCCTCCCCTTTCAGGAGGGTCACTTGGCACCTCTCCTGAGCTCAGCTGAAGACTGTTCATTCCTCCTGTAGAAGTCTCCCAGCATGCCTCTTTTCCCAGGAGCCCTTGGAGCAAGGTGTGAGCTGCATGAGCTAGTCTGATAGGGGCAGCTCATCCATTGCTCCACTGATGCAGTAGCCGTATGGCCCTGCTATGCCCCATCAGATCAGACTCGGTCCATATGTGCGCAGATAAGATGCCAAGAAATTCGTTGTCACTGCTGAACTAGCTTATCCCACTTGCAGCCTGTTCCCTTTGCAAGCAGTCTCTGGCAAGCAGGGCACCAGGAACAAGTGGCATGAATTAGCCTAGCAGTGGCTGACCTCCTCTCAAGGGCACATGTGAAGGAATACGAGTGGCTGTGTTGTGCGGAGCCCACGGACTGAACTTGACACATATGTCCACGCATGTTAAACCCTGAGCTTGTTGGGACCATGCTTGCAGCTGTGTGCATGGGTGGACTGGTATGTACAGAAGACACAGTCACTTCCCTGGTGATGGGCCTGGATAGGGTTTTGGTGTAGCTGATGTAACTGTGTGGTGCAGCCTGGTCGCATGGTCAGGGCAGCAGTCAGGATCTGCATTCTATGTTGCTTCACTGTTTAGTACTCTTTTTCATTAAGTAGCAATGGAAAGTACTTGTGGTCTTGCTTCTGCTCCCATTAAACTCCATTGGTGGTGTTGAAAAAAAAAATATCTCATTCACATCATGTTAGAATAATTTGGGTTATCCTGAGAGGTGAAGAAAGAAAGAGAACGAAAAAGTGAACTGAAAGAAGGGAATATCTTGCGAAAATAAATTATTTTTGTTTGATTTTGTAGTCACTACCTCCTTTTCTCTTGGATAAATTAGAATTATGAATTTAACATAGCAGTTTAAGCTAATATTAAACTCATTTATAATCAACCCTTAAAGTATGTTAACTAGTATTATACCCTGAGAAATGCTACCGAATTGCCAGCTTCCTGAAATGTCTATACCTCCTATGAACTACCCAGCCTGCTTGAAAATAATCATGTCATCAGTTTGGCCAGCTGACAAGGCATATGGCAAACTCTTTTATGATGCCTGTTATCTGTAATGATAGCTGTTTGTGTAGCTGTGCTATTCACTGAGTGAGAGCAGAACAGTAGTGCAGCAATTGCTACGAAGTGGAACAAACTGCAGAAGGACAAAAAAAAATTGAAGACCAACATTTTAGGAATGTGAGAAAAAGAAAAGCAGCAGTCACCCAGGGGAGTTTCTATAGCAGCAGTAATCTGAAACACCCAGGCACATTGCCAAGAGCTCCAGTAGGTTGTTAATCAAAACTTCCAAATCTCCTGCCAATCCAAGGCTTTCCTAGCATCAGAAGGGAAAGCTGTCACGTAATGATGTGATACTTAACTTACATAAAGAAATGTTCAAATTTTAGGAATATTCTTGTGCTAAGCAGATTTTTTTTTTGACCCTATAAAAGTATCCTTCCTATTGGACTTTCAATTGAAGTAATGTATTTTTATACATTAATACATTTAGCTTTTAATAAGCATACAGGATACTTTCTGATACCCTAGGGATTATATTATCTTTATTTGCCTTAATTAGGTGTTCCAGTAGTAAAATGCAAATCTTATACTTCTTCATAGGAATGGCGGAAGGTATTATTAAGAAGATTAAGCAGGTGTCTGTGTAAAGCAGACACTTTTTAATTGCAATGTGAAATTTAAGTAAACATTGTAAAAGTGCTCCAGTTATCTGTTTAGTTAACAGTAATATATGACTTTGCTTAAGGCATTGAATTAACTAAAAAATGACTCAAGCCACTTCCTGTTTGTAGAGGTAGTTGGTTTCTTAATATCACACAGTAGGCTTTTTTTTTTTTTTTTCAGCTGATGCTGACAAATCCCATTATCCAGGAAGTGTTTCTATTGTGTAATCTTAGCAACGGTGAAAGCAGCAGTGATTTCAGCCTTTTCCATCTTAATTTTCTGGGTGATGGATTTTTCAGTTCACTCAAGGGAGAGGAGAAGGCAGCAGGACATAAAAGAAAAGTGTGCTTTTTGGCATGGTTTTCTCTTCCCACTGCTTGCCTGGCAAGCCCTCAGTGGTCCCTGTGAGGATGTCGGTGAGAGGCAGGAGAGAGGGCTGGAGGCAGTGGCGGTAACTGTTGGCCATTCATACCATGAGTGTTCCCCAGCACCGAGCTGTTCACTCTGCCAGGGGTGGGATCAGAGCTAATTTACATGGTCTGACATGTTTTGAGGAGAAATTCACTGTTTAGGGAATGTCTGCAAGTACATGAGATGACAGTGAGCTTGGAGAGCTGTGGTTTTAAGCTGTGTTTTTATAGGAGCTGTGCTGCCATAGAAACTGAGAGACTATACGTAAGCTTTGGCTTTCCATGTAAATAGCCCTAAGTGCCTTTGGCCTGCCTAAATCTTGGGAGAGAGAGAGAGATTTATGGGGCTTAGGAGAGGAAAAGTTCCCTCCCCCATGACCCTATTTCCCCAAAATACCATATGTCAACAGGATTCTTTTAAGGGAACTGTTAAGAATATTAATGAAGCAGAGCACCCTGTGTTTTTTGTAGGATAACCCATGTCAGTTGATTTGGAGGAAAGCTTTCACCAGTATAGTTTTCAGCTTGTCAGGATGGAGTGGAGAAATTTGACGTGGAAGTATAATTCTGAGTATTGCTTTTAAAGTCACATTATGGTTGTTTGGCACCTATATTTCTGCATAGCACAATTCCGGAGAGTGGCAGTGGAGTTGTTAATACCATAAAGATCCCTGTATGACAGGGGATAAATCAGTCTGTTATAGGCCAGAAGACATGCTTAATAGCCTTAGGCAAAATTAATGTCAGGTAGTAAACCCAAGAAGATGGTATGTATAAACTGAAATACTTTCAATCCAATAGGGACACTCTAACTCAGTAGGAGTTTGGCTTTAGTTTAGTTTACTATACTTACACTGTAGCTATATAAGAAGTATGCAGCTTGTCTTGGATCACTGACTAGTTTATAGTGCTGAAAGAACTTACATGTTTTAATGCAAGCATAGGAAGAATAAAACCAAGGCTAACAACTTCAGATTCCTTTGGAAATGACCAAGGGTTGATAAAATAATTTGACTGTTTTGCCTAACCATCAGCTGTCCTGAAAGACATGACTACACTTCTGTCAAATATGAGATTGATGTTGGTAGGAGCAGAATAACATTGATCTATTTTAGGTGATGTGACAGCTTTGAACATCATGAGTTTCAGTGCAGGCTGGAGACCTCAAGTAAATTCTCAGAATAGTGACTAGTCTTGAAAAGCCTGTGTGTTTGGCTGTGAATGAGTGCGGTGCTCTTAGTAATTGCAAGCAAGATTCATTTCACCATTTGATTTGGACAGTTTAGCTGTCTACTCTGATCTGCTCTGGGTGCCTTTTCCTGCCTCTGGAAAAGTAGTGATACATCTTGTCTTAACATGGCTAGATGAAATTACATGGGCTGAATATCACACCTAGAATGTTACTAACCTGGAGTATACTTTTGTGTACTTCAGTCCATCACGAGTGGTGTGCACCTTCATGTATTGCATTATTGCTTCAATGGAGATGATCAAAAGATCCCTTTTTGAAAGAAAATAGTAGACTGGGATTGCAATTTTGTGTTCAAGACAGACCACAGGTTGTAATTTTAAACCGGAATCCATCAGTCACTTATGCAACAGACAGTGTAAATCATGCTTGTGATACTGGCAGTCTACTCGGAGAGCCATAAATTATTGATCTGCTTCCTGCAGATATTCTGCCCTTTCTGACTTACAGTAAAATTATTGACTGCCTAGTTCTTTTTCAAATGCTTGTGTCATACAAGCTTTGTTAAAAATGCTAGAAGCAAAGACTTCTTGAAAGAGGTTTGAAAGATGGAAACTCAGAGAGTTCAGTCTCTTAGGTAGTAGGAGATCTGTGATCAACTGTGTTGATCAGTTTATGAAGACCACTTTTCATGGTACCTTTCGTTTTCACTTCTCCACGGAAACAGAAAAAAATAATTTGCACAGAAAATTTAAGTTTTTTCAATCCTTTTCACTGACATTTTTATAGAAATCCAGTTACAAAATTAGCAGGAAGATATTCTAAAATCTTATCACCTGTGAAAGGACTCTTTCCATCACAGCAAAGGAATTTAAATGACGAAGGTGTTTCATATTGGACCTGTCTTAATAAAATGCAGTAACCCCTGTGCATTTTAAATGTGGCTTAAATTGCTGCTTCTTTTTAATTATTTTTAATCTGGCAGAAACTGGTGGTTTGATTTTCAGTTTTAAAAAGCTGTTCCTTTTATGAGATGTGTAGTGAGTTACAAATGTAAATTTGATCTAGGAAAAGTACGCAAATTTTCCACTGCAATTGGTCCCCTGGCATTCTGCCCCAGAATGGAGATAAACAAGGACATACAGGCTGAAGGAGGAATGTACCTTTGATATCAAACGTGGTTTGGTTTTAATGTTGCAATTATTGCAGACTCTTGAAATGGCAACCTTACACACTCTGGGCCACTGTGAGAAAGGAGGAGTGTGAGAAGGACTGAAACATCACTGGGAATCAGTCATTTCTCTCACAGGTGTTTACAGCTCCACTGTGAGGATGGTAGAAACAAATATATCACCATAATCCTTGGCTATCGGAAAAACAAGTTTTGTTCTGAGACCCACATTTACAGTCATCACTGATTCATATCATTGTGTTACACATTTTAGCTGGGCTCCTATTCCCATAATTTATACTAACAAGAAAATTAGTCTCTTCTCGGAATCGCATTTAATAAACCATTTCTATTTTTCACATTCAGCCCACATGGTGCTATGCCTGAACAAAAGCAGATTGGCTTCCTTTTTTATTCAGACACTCTGGCTAACCCTTATATACATAAAAGAACTGCATCAAAGTTACCACCCACTGATCATACACTTTTTTTTCATGAATCGGGTCCAATTCCTTTTTAAAGAAGCTGTTAAAAGGATTGGTAGCTTCTTTGCATGTTACACAGATTCTTCCCACTTCACAGATTCAGCAACAGCTATTGTTGGGAGCTGAAGAAGCCATTTTCCTACCAATTCAAGTGAAATATTAGTCTTGCTCCATAATAAGCTTAGTGAGTATTTACTGGATACTGAGGTAGTAAAGAACCACTAGAGATCTTGAGTGGAATATAAATAGATTACCTTTTACAGGGTCTCAATGAGAGGAAGATGAGAAATATGTCAGCTGTTTAATTATTAACGTTCAGTATAAATCAATAGCAAAATAGGCTTTGATGGTGATCTTCAAAAGGGTTTTAATCATTACTTCCCTCAGATACAGAAAGTAAGTCTGAGCACTGGGGGTTTAGCCTGTATTTCTCTTAGCTCTACTGGAAGGTTACCACTGTGATGTTGCACTGAGTTTAACAGCAATAATTGATAGAGCACTGTTTTTTTAAACATATTTGGGACTTTATTGGTACCACATGGTATACCTGGGTAGTTCCTGAAGAACAGATAACATACTAATGAACAAAATTCACTTAAGTCCCAATGAAATTAATTACTATTGTGTGATAGGACTGTGGAGTTTAGGCCCATGTGATGCACGTGCATAGCACAGAGTGAAGTCAAGCAAGTTTATGGTTCTGCTTTAGTGTGATGCTCCCCTGCCAGGATAATGATGAGCACATGGGTTCCTGGAGACACCTATGCAGCCTGATTCCTTCACTGGTCCACTTTCACTATTTGAATTTAAACACTTCATTTTGCATTTTATTTGATATTACAGAAAGATATGGTATGCAAGACCCTGGGAAGTATATTCCCTAGTTTCTATAGAAAAGTTATTCTAAGTGAAGTGGGGTTGGGAGGAGGTGTGGGATGCAAAGCAGGGTGGGAGAGGGGGAGAAAAGTTTAATGCAAGAACAAGCAAAATTGAGATAAAAGAATAATTTTATAGTAGAAAGTACCGAGGAAGGGTTGCTAAACTTTCTGGCTCTTGAAGCCATGTTGCAAAGTGTTAGAGCTTCCTGACGGATTCCCTATAGCTATCCAAAATAGTAACTTCCGCTATTCCTTCTGTAAGTCCCCACTCCCTCATTCTATATTTCTTCTTCTTCAACTAAATTCATGTCCTCCCACCTTCCGGCTGCTCTAACTCTGCATTGCTTGCCCTGCTTCTCATCCCTAATGTACAAACTGTACTCATACCAGGTTGCAAATGCTCCAGAACTGCCTCTGCCTCTAAGCACTTCTCTTACAACCTGTTCAACTCCTTGCATGCTCCCTCACCTCAGCATGCCCTATCTGCAAGAAATTGCAAGCTTGGAAGATGGACTTAGGGCTGTAGCTGAAACTACACTTCCAATATATGCAGTCTCTATCTCTTATCTCTTGTGTGCTAGACCAAGGTGCTTAGTCTGGGTCTGTGGTCTGCCGTGCAGGCTCCTAGGATGGAGAGAGGCTACACCGTTTGTGCTGTGACCCTGCTGTCAAAAGAGATATAGCAGAAAGGCACTCTCTGCAAGCTTAGCTCTGGCACCATGCTCCTCGCTTTCTCCTGTTGCCCAGTGTGCCTGCAGTCAGGCGGTGGTCTGCCATGAGAATTCTTCTTTGTATATGAAGTCCTTTGGGGAAAAAACAAGGCAGAGAACAGCTCGGAAGAGTAGGAGCTGATCTATGAACCATGTTGCCTAGTAATCCAGCTGGTGACTGGATTTCCTTTCAATGTCACCGAGTGATTTGGAGGTGGGCTTACTCCTAAAGTCATTAGGCCATCTGGTTTGCCTCATGGGTCATATCAAAACAATTATCGCCCACCGTGTTTTCTGATATTATTTTTTACAGTGATGAAACCTAAACTGAACCAGTGTACATAACTCTTCATACAGTCAATCACACTACCCTTGCAGCTCTGACAGATACTATTTAAGCTACAGCTTATGGTGTTATTTTTTAATCCATCTGTTTCAAGGGGCTAGATATAAAATATTTTCATGGTGTGGTTTGAAAATCTGATCTGCAAAAACCTTATTTTTAAGTTCACATACTTTATAATCTATGTGAAATTTGCTCAGCAGGTTTGCTTTTTCTTTAGTTATTTTCTGGTATATTAATACTGGTCAGATTTTTTTCTTTTTGTAAACAAACATCTAACAACCACACTAAAAATGTCAGAGTGCATTATTCTTTTCCTTCCTTTACCTCTCTGTTCACTTGTTTTTCTATTGCTATTTCAGTGTCTCCCTCAGTTAAACAGGTATGTGGACCTTTTCCAATGCCCATGCCATCATGTATTGCTTCTTGTGGGCTTAGTGGTTGACACTGCTGTTTTACTGCCTATTGTCAAATTAATATGGCCCTGTGAAGACTCTGTCCCTGTAGCTTCAGAAACTGATTTCTGTTGCTTGCTTCCAAATGTGTGTCTGCCTCTTGGATGAGCAAAGTACTTCTGCCAGGATGACAAGATTTCATACACTGAGCCACCCAGATCATCTTACCATAATCTCAGAATAATAAATCTTCCAAAGAAACATTCTCTTCTAGAAGTCCTGCTAATGTACACCATGTTCACTAAGGAAAATGGTTTAGTGCTATGAATCATTTTATTAGAGTTGTATCATTTTTCCACAGGCGAAACTCAGACAATTATTGATATGGAATAGCATGAAATAAAATCCCATTCCTTTGTTTTTCTTATCATTACCTTAAATTTCACTGTTTAAAAAAGATATTTTTCTGTTCTGTTCTTAAAGTCATGCTTGGAAATGATTTATCCTTTCCATTTCGTGCCCTTTGCTTTTTCCTTTTAGGCATTTCTACTGCAAATAACATCATATTTTAGTTCAACTTATTTATAGGATATTATTATACTGATAGTTACACAACATTTTTTGAATCCCACAGTGGGTCAATAAATTAGCAAAGTCCAACAGCAAGTAATTTGGGTAGATACATTACTTGTGTGTTCTTGAAACCTTTCAAATTGATGAAGTGATTTCACAGGTAGGTTTGCTTTTGCAAATTTTTTTCCTAAACCAGTACTTTGGAGAAAAGTAGTGTGGTGACTCACCACACAGATGGATTTTCATTTCATATCACTTGATCAGGCAAGCTCATCTTAATGAAAGGCTTAATAAATACTATACAGCTCACTAATCAGCCGAATCAGTAAAAACTGGAGAAGTTCCAGCTGCAAGGGATTGGTATAGCAAATATATCTTACCCCAAGTATGTCCAAGCAGATCGTGAACTATGTAATACAAATGGGCAAGATCAGTCCATGGAATAGTATTTGTTGTTGTTTTTCAATTGATAATGCAACTGTATTTCAGAACTTAAAAATATGGTATTTAAATTAACCATCATCCTTTATGGAAAAGAACCATTTTTTATATCCTCAAATAATTAACAGTCTGTGACTCAGTCAAATACCATCTGAATAAATTTTTTTTTTCATTTTGTATCCTAGAACTGTAAAACTTTAGGAAAATTGTGTAATTTTAGAAGAAAAATGCAAGAAAAAAATCTTAAGAGGAAGTCCTTCTCTGTGGAATATGACTCTTTACTTTGTGTACTGCTACACAAACTTTTCTTTTCAGGAAGCAAGCTTTTTGCTTTAAGGACGTCCTGTTTCTTTTTTTTAAGCAGACCTGAAAAATTACTTTCATGCATTATATCTTCTGAGGTTCTTGACAATATTCAGGATACCATATTATTTAGTGAACATGCTTTTGTTCTGGTCAAAATGGTAATTATTTACCAGATGTTTTGTTCCTCTCTTTGTCCATTCCAACTCTTTCCTGGAGTCTGTAAGAGTACGAAAAAGTGTCCCTTCCCTTGGCAATCACCAGCATTGCATTGGCATTATTGAACTTTGGTAATTTTTTGTAGCTGGAGTTCTGGCATGCTGCTATGGCTGTTAAAACAGGATTGATTAATATGCTTTTTGTTCTCACATGATTGTGAAAAAGCTTACCTCCTAACATAATCTTAAATTTATCCTTTTTTTTTTTTTTTTTTTTAGCCGGTGCTAAACTGGTTATCTCTTGATTAATCCAACATTAATCTAAATCTAAAGAATGAAAATAAAAGTGGATATTTTATTTAACTTGACCTAAGAGCTAAGTGTCTAGTCCAAGCTAGTTGCTTTAGGTGGTTATATAGGCAGTGGTGAGAAAACGACATTCACAAAGTATATTTCTTCCCATTTAAGATACTTTCACAATTTAGAGGATACAGAAATCACTGTTTCTCTCCATTTTCTACTAAGGGAAGCTTAGACTGAATGCCAGCTTCTGAGGTTTGTGATACCAATAAAAGCTGTATTTCCAAGGTTTTTTTAGGTGTGCAAGACTGAATTG
The DNA here is from genome assembly GCF_003031625.1 of Empidonax traillii. Taxonomy (NCBI): domain Eukaryota; kingdom Metazoa; phylum Chordata; class Aves; order Passeriformes; family Tyrannidae; genus Empidonax; species Empidonax traillii. Next base: position 693,270 of record NW_020955379.1, read on the forward strand.
TAGAGTATGCACCTGGGCACCACTGTCTGACCAAGAGTGGCTGGCATATGTTGCTTCTGTAGAAGAAGTAACCTAGATGTGTTTAAAACAATTGATTAACAAATGTAGTTTCAAAAGCAGCTTGATACAGACATTGCCCTGTAAGTCTGCTCTGGTAAATTGTATCCACCTGGAGCTTTTTTTCACCCTTTTGTTAAATGCCATTCTCCGTAGTAAGAGTTGTAACACTGGCTACAGTTTTTACTGTTTTCTCTGAAAGGCCTAGTACATTTTTTTGGTACTGTGAACTACTAACAGCAGCTATTGGAGGTAGGAGAATAGGGCTATCAGGCAGGTGACTGGTGGTCAAACATGCTCTTTCATTCTGTGTTGTGGAAACAAGTGCTTTCTGTCCCCTTGGTTGTAACAAGGGTGTCTCTGCTACCAAATGAAATGTTTGTGGTCCCGATCACACATGGTTGGCACGTTTGCTTTAGGCAGGTGATTTGTCCTGTTGAAATTGTTAGGGTTTTGAATGCTTAAAACTAACATTACACTTAGGACCATTTGACGGACTGGTACCTGAATTTAAACTGTCCAGTTGTGAGTATGCAAGACGGTGTTTAGGAAACCCATATCGCTTACCTACCTAAAAGAGCTGCACAAAGGCATGTCTAGCTTCACGAGAAAGGAACTGGTATTTGATACGCTGTAAAGTAGCTGCTGCCTTACTATTGCTGATCAGATGCTAGGAAAGATGTTTTCGACACACTAGAGGCAAAGCAGCCTAAAAACGTGCATTGTTATAGTATAGATGAAACTATGGTAAAAATTACCACTCCTTGCATGTTTTCCTCAGTAATTTCATTTTCTATGAACTTTAATGATTTAATTCCATTTTCTATTACCAAAATATTTGGAAAACATTCTCTGGCTTTCTCATGTATGTGGAAATTCATATCCTAAACTTTTTTTTTTTTTTCAAGGAACATTTTAAACTTCTTATTTTGACTTCTTTACTTGTAATTTCTAGAAGAATCATATTTGTATAATTCACTTCAATTGTTTCTATATTTGCCTCAATATTTTACATATGTCAAATACTACCAATGAATGGTAGCTCTGTAAATAAACAGTTTTATATTATGCCCACTTAAAAGCAGAGTTTAATGTTTATTTTATTATTTTCTTTAAGAAAAGAATTCTTCTTTTGCTTCTTTCTACTTTACTAATAGATATTACCACATTTCTTAAAATTCTTGACCAAAGCATTTAGACCTATTTTTCTTTTAACATTTAATGATCATACCTCTTTTGATGTTTAGGCATGGAGGCATGATATGCTTTCTCTCTGATCTGAGTATATGCACATCTTTGGCATAATTGGTAATGCACGAATACCAACAACTGTCTGAATAAATGGGTCTTGGAATGCTTCACCAGCTTAGGTTCACTAAGGAAATATGCACATAAATGTAAATGTATATGAGACCACAAAAATTATGCACATACACAGAGAGATAATAATCTATATCTACATATTTGCATAATGCATAAATACAAACTTACAAAAATTATTTGAAAATAGGGGAAAAAGTACTTCAAAAGCGGGAGAGAGCACATTTGAGGTGACTTTAAGAGCAGAGAGAGATCTTAACTGCTAGGAGTATATAAATGAGATGCCTTTTGCTTACTTGAAAAAAAAAAGGACTCAAACACAATTAATTCCATGATGTCAGAATATATTGATAACCAAATGTGTGATAAATGTCTTTCACTCCTCTAGTACTTGTCACTGGAGTTTTTAAATTGGTTTTAGCAGTTACGGGTCCTATGTGTACTGGCCACTGGAGGGGGGATGAGACAAGTGTTTTGTCATGAACTTTTGCAGATACTTTTTTGCAGAAGTCTTGCAATGTCACAAAATCCTTATTTTTAGCCTCTATAGAGTATGGTCTTACAGCTAGTCATCTGAAATCTTCTCACTTTGTGCCCTTGTGGTATAATCCTCATTTCAAATTCACCAAGTAAGGTAGAAAGGACTTCTGGCTAGTTTTAAAGACAGAACCAGTTTGCAGTCTTAAGTAGGTTGCTCAGGACTTCGGATGGTCAGGTTTTTTAAGGGTCTCCAAGAATGGAGGTTGTACAGCTTTTCTGGGCAAACCTGATCCTGACTTTGGCAACTAATGTATGCAGTTAACTTTTTTTTTCCTAAAATTTAGTTGGAAGATTCTTTGTCACAACTTGCATCTGTTGCCTTGCAACCTTACATTGAGCACCACTGAGGTGACCCTGTCTTCTCTACACCTTCCCACTGATAGTTGAATGTTATTGTAATATCCATAGCCTTCTCTTCTTGATATTGAGGAAACCAGTTCCTTCATACCCTCGCAGTATGTCATCTGCTCCAGGCCCCTAGTCATTGAGATAGCTCTCTGCTGGACTTGACCCAGTATACTAATGTCTTTCTGGGAAGAAGCACAAGAACAGACATAGTTTTCACAGAGTGGACTCAGAAGTGCCAAATAGAAAGGAAGAACCATTTTTCTCAACCTGCTGGTTATGCTTGTTAGTATAGCTCAGTAAGAAAATTTTCATCTCTCTTTGCTACTCCATATCTCTATTACTTGCTTTTACTTTCTGTTTGATCCTTAATCTTCTCCAAACCTTTGAGCCCATACTGGCTTCCACGGTTAGCTTTTTCCGTGTTCTCATTTCTATCTTACCTCCTCTCTGCCTGTGTCCAGATTCTGCTCCCCACTGCCTTCCTGCATTCTTCCCCATACCATGTGAAGAAAATTCATCATTGTATGCAAATGCTTCACAAACAAGGTGGTTAGTGCTAGATATTTTCAAGGAGTAAGAGACCTGTTTCACACAAAAATAAAGTGTATCAAATTACATCTATTCCTAGTCACTGTTAAGAGAGTGGAGTCTATGTGAATTATGTGAACCTGTGGAAATTTGTGTAAGTTTACTCCAGGTCTTAATATGGGAGAGAAGTAAGGAAAAGAATAGTAAAATTCAGTAAAAACAATTAGAATTACTAGTCAGTCTGCTTAGCAGGCTCAGCTAGAAACTCCCTCTTCCAGTATCTAATAGGGTTCAGAGTTGAGTCATTTGGCTTTCCTTCTTATTTGTACTGCATCCAGCTCTGGGTTTCTCAGAATAAGAAGGATGTGGACCTGTTTGAGCAAGTCTAGAGGAGGGCTACAAAGATGGCCAGAGTGCTGCAGCACCTCTCCTGTGAGGACAGTCTGAATGAGTTGGAGTTCTTCAGCCTGGAAATGAAAAGGCTCAAGAGGGACCTTATAGCAGTCTTCCGGTACCTGAAGGCCTACAAGAAAGATGGACACATACTTTTTAGTAGGACCTATAGCAATAGGACAAGAGGTAGTGATTTTAACCTAGAAGAGGACAGATTTAGACTACATATAAGGAAGATTTTTGCAATATGAGCCATGAAACACTGGAACAAGTTGCCCAGAGAGGTGCTAGATGCTCCATCCCTGGAAACTTCCAAAGTCAGCTTGGATGGGGCTCTGAGCAACCTGATCTAGTTGAAGATGTCCCTGCTCATTGCAGAGGGGTTGAACTAGGTGGCCTTCAGAGATCCCTTTCAACCCAAACAATTCTATGATTCTGTGTTACTGTTTTTACCATGAAAGAGGCAAGAAGTTAAATCACATCACGTATATAAGGAGTATGAGCTCTTC